>NC_136517.1:52338528-52488528 GCF_053919585.1 Euprymna scolopes
ATTTGAAAAAGGCGCCATTACACAAGCATTTTTTCGTTCTTATCGAAAAACTGGAAGTACCAGTTTGCTCTTGTTTAGAACTACGGATGGACAGAAGGCAGTAAAAATCACACGTTCGTGTTAGCCGTCTAGCCTTTTGCGTGAAGAAATATGTGTTCCCATAGTTTAAAAATAGTCAAATTTTGCTTATAAGTTTTTGCCTTAAAAAAAAAAACAGTCGAGGAATTTTTTTCCTTTTCTTAAAGAAATACATAAATTTTTGATTTATTCTATTTTAATTCTTCTTTATCGAGTAAAATTTTTTGTTTAATATCTAAGTAAAGAAAACATTGAATGAAAGAGAAAAAATTGTCGTCAGCGTCCAATGCTTACTGAACAATATAAGCAGAACGTAGGCTTCCAATTAAAAAAAAATCAACGTGGTTTTTAAAAAAATAAGGTTTACACTTTGGACTTTACAGGTAAATTTCCAAAAAAACACTTCTTTTTTTGTTGTTTGTTTTAATTTACAATATAGTATTTATTGATATTTTATCTTCAATTTGTGATACATAAAACTTTGGTGAGTAAATTAATTATTACAATTTTAATAGACATTTCAAAATTGGGGGGGTGAATTAAAAAAAACGTTTGTCTAAGATATTATATTTAGTTTATTGGAAAGAGCATAAAATTTCACATTGACCCTGAAAATATCGTAAAACTTTAACCAATAGAAAAAGTTTGATAGATTTTTAAAGTTTAAAAATTTGAAAAAAATTAACTCGTGAAATTCAATTGATTTCATTACGTAAAAAAAAAATGGCTGCATGAAGGCTTGCCGGCACTTTGTAAAAAGTTTTTTTTTTAATCAAAAATAATATTTCTATTATTTTTTAAACAACTTTAATAGTTTATTTTGTAAGTATATTCCATAAAGAAAATAAACAACACACTTTTAAAAGAGAAATTAAGAGGGTTTTTTTTTAATATTTTATTCGTAGTTTTGTGTTAGGGTTGTCAAAAATTTCCCAAAAGTTCTGATACACCTAGATGCGAATGTTATATTTTTCTAAACAGTTCACTTCTTGTAATTAAAAAAAAATACTCGAGTTAAGATCGAGACCAATACCTAAAGACAATGAGTCAAGTACGATAACCATTTAACCAGCTTGACACGTCTTTAATGTGTTTTTAAACCTACTTATTCTTAACATAATATGAACAATTCACGCATACTCAGTCGTCAAACAGTTGACAAAAATCTGATGACTCCCAAGTACCAATTTTTCAATTTTAACCCCATTATCAGCCATTTTCAGGATGAAAACCGATTAAAAAGTTTTCCATATGTCTATATACCTATTTCAAGTCGTAGACTACAAATTTGTTGAGTATATAGGTTGAGAAGTGTCCTCAAAAACACACACACATTCTCACTTATATATATATATATATGTATATATATATATATGTATATATATATATATATACATATATATATATATACATTCTCACTTATATATATATATATATATATATATATATATATATATATATATATATATATATATATATATATATTGTTTACAGAAAGTTTTTAAATGAGACAAGTCATTTGTACCGTCGGTTTCAAACCCGATAATTAGGACCGTTTTAGATACCTATATCAAGCTCTCGTCAGCTAATCTGACAAAAGCTTGATATGGGTATCTAAAACGGCCCTAATTATCGGGTTTGAAACCGACGGTACCAATGACTTGTTTCATCTAAAAATATATATGGCGATAACTGACTAACTAGCTCTACCTATGTATTGAGCACTGTTGAAGTAAATACTTAGTTTACACACAAATTTATACTTTCGTATATTAATTTTATGTGAGTAAATGAAGTAGTTATATGTGTGTGTGTGTGTGTGTGTGTGTGTGTGTGTGTGTGTGTGTGTGTGTGTGTGTGTGTGTGTGTGTGTGTGTGTGTGTGTGTGTGTGTGTACTCTGTTGATTTTGATGCCGAGGAAAAAAATCTCCCGGCTGGACTAGCTGTTCTGGTTTATGACAATCCCCACCACACACAGTCTCTTTTGCATATATAGAATTTTATGCCGAAGTTATGTCAATGTATGCCTGCATGAATAAGTAATAGAAATGCAAAGTTTTTTGCAGGATCGATAATGGTGATTGATCTTATAATTATTAGAGATACAGGACAAATACAACAATGATAAGGACATTTGTAAATGATAAATAATCTGTTTATTGACCCGCAAGAGCACAGGTGACGGAAAGAGTTAGTTCAGCTGTCAGCGTCACATGGAGAATTTACATGAAGTGTGGTTGGATTACTTTTTTTAAACATCTTTTACTTTTTTAATTGGGGGTCACCGCTCATCAAGGTCCGAAGTCCACTCTAGCATAAGTGTTAAAAAGGTAGACGGCGATGAACACCGTGGAGATCAGTAATAGTGGAAATTAGGTAGGAAATTATATATGAGGAAATTATATATGAGGAAATTATATATGAGGACGGCTCAGCAAGAACTTAATTACATTAGACTTGAAAACGACCATGTTATAGGCAGCTGGGAAACAGCCCCACGTTATTATGTTCCACAGACGGACAGAGTTAATCTCTCAGCCATCAACGTCCCACTTTCTTGACCAGACAGGGTCATTCTATTAGCCCATCGGCTACTTCGACCATGCTCCCACTTGTGTTCCGACGACTTTTTCTTGTACTTAGAGGTCACCGCTTATCAAGACACGAAGGCCACTCGAGGATAAAAGATAATGAGCGTCAGGTAGACGGTGAGATAACACCTTGATCATCTGTAATGGCTGAACTTAGGTAGGGTTTAATTATTTAAGTAGACGGCTCAGCAAGAACTTATTTACATTAGACTTGAAAATGACTTGCTATAGTCAGATGGGAAGCAGCCTCACGATATTGTGTTCTTCAACACACTGACAATTCTAGTAAAGAAACTTTGCTCGTGGAATTTTCGTTTACTACCACGAAATATCATAGTGACATTTATTGGTTGGATTTCTATCAGCATTTTGTTTATTTCTTTACATTTGATCCATTTTTGATGCTCCGAAGTCGGCGTGTTTTCGTTAACCATCTGGATTGCCGGTTTGACTTACTAGCTCGGTACTGCTTATTTTTCGAACCGAATAAAAGCTTTAAATTCCGTTAAAACACGCAAAACTTACCCAGGTAGGTAGAAGAGTGACTTTGGTTGTCCTTTGGTAACATTTATTTATTATACATTTGAATTTTTTTACCCTTCGGAGAAGGAGGGAGGGAGGCTACTGCTAAATCTCTATAGGATCAGTTTATGTTTTTCTTTTACTTTTTCTTTCTTTGCGGCATAGTGTTATTAGACAAGTTAAGTCCGTGTAATCTTCTTCCACAATAATATTTGGAAATGTTCTTAATCATGAGGAACACGTGGCTTGTATGAAATGAATTAGTGAAGTAGTTTTGTTTTTTTTTTCACCTTGATTTAAGCGTTAGTTGAATTGAAAGTAAAATTCGTACATCTAGAAAGCTAGTACAAGCATTGGTGATATTTTAACCCAACGCATTACAGATGAAAACATTATTACGTACTTAACGTGGCATGTCGAAATTAGTATAAATTCCAAAAATTACGAAAAAAAAGCATCCAGTAGAAAAATAGTTACAAGTAAAAATAGAATTTACCGAATTCATCGAGTTTTATCGTATGTATTAATGTGGAAGAGTTGTGCGACCAATTCAGTATGACAAACCAGGAACCCCTGACTTAAATTGACAAATCAAGTGTCCGCCATTTTTAAACCAACGCATTTCAGAACCTAGTCGTGAATGTTTTTTTTGTTAAAAAATACAGCTAGCACATCTATTGAATCATTTTTGCGTATTTTTTTTAATCTATATTAATTTCGACATGACACGTAAATACGTAATAATGTTTTCACCTGAAATGCGTTGGTTTAAAACATCACCAATGTAAAAAAAAATAAATAAATAAAAGCGCCCAGAACAACAACAACAACAACAACAACAAATAAATAAATAAACATCTATTTGTTTAAAATCAACTTAAGTTTTATTTACTTTTTTTTACATAGGAGCACCACTTGTCAAGGCTCAAAGGCCACTCGAGGATAAGATTAATGAGTGCACGGTAGTCACTGAGACAACAGAGTATTAGTGAAGACAGCATTACTGAAGTGGTGGAAATGATTGACAGTTATTCACTGTTTTTTATTTGGCATGTGTATTCAGTGTTAGTGGTTTGTTTCCTTGTGAATGTCTTTGTCGGGTCAGATGTTTTCAACGTATGGCTGAACAAACAACAAATAAACGCCTTCTTTCTTTTGATCTTTGTCTTATAATTATTACCTCGCCATCTGTTCCATGTTTTCTTCCTTCTATCGTTCTGAGAAAATTGCGCATTCGATCTGACAGAGTATCAGTAAACAGTTCTCTATATCATCTGTATATTAATATACGTGTGTGTGTGTGTGTGTGTGTGTGTGTGTGTGTGTGTGTGTGTGGCATATGTCGATCTGCCTACGTTCCACGCAGCTGAAGTTACTAATTAGCCGTTTCGTATTCGCGAACAGGTATTTATGACCAAATTTGCATTACGAACCAAAAATATCACCGTTTATTTATGAAAGTAAATTTAATGTCCTATGATATCAATTTTTTATGATAATTGTTGCTGTTGCCATCACGCCCATGTGGCGTTCTGCAATCGTTACATCGCAATAAGCTTGACCTTGTGTCACATCAGGCCCTTTGTTCGAAAGCAGGTAAATTCCACAGGATGTTGACTAAGATCAAAGTTTAGTATATATTTTGATTGGGAACAGTATTCTTTTATGGATACAGGTTTCTGTTTAATATGAATCTAGGACCTTTTGAAAACCCTATCTTTTAACAAACACACCTTTCGACAAACCCACCTTTTGATAAACCTACATTTTGACAAACTCATCTTTTGACAAATTCACCTTTTGACAAAACTACCTTTTGAAAAATGTACTTTTTGACGAACCTACTTTTTGACAAACCTTTCTTTGACAAACTTATTTTTCGACAAACCCACCTTTTGACAAACCTACATTTTGACAAACCTACATTTTCACAACCCCATCATTTGATAACCCATTTTTTCTCAAACATACCTCTCAACAAACCTACCTTTCGAGACACCCACTTTTTGACAAGCCCACCTTTTCGACAAACCTAATTTTTTATAAACCTACCTTTTGACAAACCTACTTTTCGACAAATCCACCTTTTGACAAACCCACCTTTCAACTAACCTACCTTTTGACAAATCCACCTTTTGACAAATTCACATTTTCGATAAATCTATTTTTTATAAATCTATCTTTCGACAAAGCTACTTTTTGACAAACCTACCTTTTGACAAATCCACCTTTTGACAAAGCAACCTTTTGACAAACATGCCTTTTGACGAATCCACTTTTTGACAAACACACCTTTCGACAACCCCACTTTTTGATAAATCCACCATTTGACAAATCCATTTTTGACAACCCATTTTCGATAAATGTACTTTTTGACAAACCCGCCGTTCAACAACCCACCTTCTTACAAACCTACCTTTCAATAAACCTACTTTTCAACAAACACTTTTCCACAAACCCACCTTTTCATAGACCCACATTTTCACAAACCTACCTTTGACAAACTTATTTTTCGACAAGCCTACCTTTTGACAAATCCACCTTTCAACAAATCCACATTCAGCAAACTCACATTTCGACAAGCCCACCTTTTGACAGACCCACCTTCTGGCAAACATAATATTCAAGAAAGTAAAACTACTAAATAAATTCTGCAAATGGAAGCTTGGCATGTACTACCACTGCTCATTAGAGTAGATCTGAGAGTAATTGCAATTAAGACGTGACTTCATACTCCCCAAGTTGAAGATACAGCACCAAATGCAGTTTAAAATCAGGCTTGAAACCAGATTGGGTTAGACAGAATTAGAATAGTTGATAGAGTGCGGTAGTAGGATGGGTAGAAGACAAAACACTTAAACAGAAATAAAATGTCGGTTGCGAAAGATGGATTTTGATGTGGAGGCGTTTTCATTTTCATTATCTTGCACTCTTGTTTTATCAATACTGCAACAGTAGTTGAATTAGATAACATCATACGTTTGCGTAACAAAGTTTACGACAATTTTTAATTATTACAGTAACATTTTGTTGCTATTTCATATCATGGAAAAGATATATGTGATTTGTTATCAATGAAAGGAAGGAGGGGGAGGAGGTCATATTTTCAGAATAAGGCAAGTAGCGGGGTGTAGAGTTGATCTGTCTTTCTCTCCTTTCGCATTTTCTTACAGCCGTCGTTATAGTCGTGATGCGTGTTGAGTTGTTTTCTTTCTTATGTAGCTTTGTAAATGTCATAGTAGCAGCAGTAATATAACAATCATAGATTGACAAAATAACAACAACACACAATATTTAAAAAATAATTTCGCTATTTTTTTATTTAGTTATTCATTTTTAAATGCACTTAGGATCTAAATAGTAAAATCAACCGGCACCGTCCAGTTTTGCCAGACTATGAATATCCACTGATGGGTGCCTGCGCGTGTTATTATTGTGACAAGAATTGCATAATCTCCAACCACACCTCCCCTGAATCAACACTGTTTTTTTTTTTACTTCCAGTTGCAAGTATATACAATTTGAAGATGACTTGAAACAATGCCGAGATAAGCAGAGAGCACATACAATGCCTAGTGTTTCGAAATTGACCCATCTGGTATTGAACAGGTTTATCTTTGCTTAACCTTGATGATCTTGCGCGTATTGGTGTATTAACATGATTATGTCGTATATAAATAAGTTAATAGTAACCTATACCTCTATAAAGTGAGAATATGTGTGTTTTTTTTATCTATAGACTTGAAATTTGGTATATAGAGTATTCAGACGTGTGAAAAAATCTTTTGATTAGTTTTCATCCGGGAACAGACCTGTAAGGAAGTCAAAATTGAGAAGTTGATACGTGGGAGTCATCGGATTTGTGTTTGTTTGCTTACTGTTTCACGACTGTGCATGCGTGAATCGTTCATATTGTGTAAAGAATAAGTAGGTTTGAAAACATTTTGTAAAGATCGTACTTGACTCACTGTCTTTAAGTGTCGGTTTCAATCTCAGCTCGAATATTTTTTTACTTACAAGAAGTGAACTGTTTAGAACAAAACATAATAATTGCACGACAATGTTTAAATTTCTTTTTCATTTTTTGAATGAATGTTATGTTTAATACCTGGCAACGCTGTGTGCATCTTCTAGCATTACATATAGTATTACATATAGTATTACATATAGTATTATATACAGCATTACATATAATATTACATATAGCATTACATATAGTACTACATATAGCATTACGTATAGAATAGTCGCCATCCTTGTTTTCTTTCAATTTTAACTTGGTAGTTGCTATAGTAGCAGCAGTTAGATGTTGATGAACTACTTTCTTTCTAGGTGATGCTCTTTTCTCTTCTATGCAACCACTTTCTCCACAGGAGAGACGTTATTTTCATGGAAAGTGTTCGCTTGAGCTCCGATCTATGATCTCTCTTCGTCAATCTTTCATAAAAAAACATTCCTCGAGTTAAAATCACTATCAATTATTTCCCCCACTCCCTATCGGTGCTTAAACCTAAACGTGAATTCCATGAACAGAGCTTCTTTCCTAGAACTGGCCGCCTGAGGAATTCTGTTCCGTTGGGCTGCTGTCCAGCTGACTACAATATTGTCATCTTCAAGTCCAATGTAAACAAGTTCTTGTTGAACTTTCCTCGTAAATAATCTAATTATACCAAATTTCCACCACAAACAATTACTACACTACTGTCCCAAGGACTACCATATGCACATTAACTCTTATCCTCGAGTTACTACCGGCCCTTGATATTTGATGATCCCTTTGTAAAAAAAATATAATTGAAGACCCGTATGTATTGCCAATCACGACATTAATACAAAACAACAGAAGTAATTGTCAATACATACGAGTCTTCAATTACTGACCACCTTATAAAAAACAAGTCTTGTGCAGCGAACTTTAGCACGCATTCTTTTTCAATCTTGAGTCGTGCTCACTTATTATTTCATTTAAAGGTCTTGGAGACTGTTCGGTTGAGAAGGCCTTCACTCTGTAAACAGAGGGAATGCCTCTTGAGTTTGAGCATGATTTATCTCTAGGATCTTCGTGTATTATAACGTTGCTGTATTTCAATCGCTTTCCCGAATTTTTCTCCCATACCGTAACGTGATTTTATTTGTACATATTTTCGATTCCCATTCGTGTTTTTGTTTTGTTTTTTGTTTTTTCCTCCAAAACAAATCCCTCGATACAGCTTTGATAAAGCGAGGGTGAAACCGGTCAGCTGACTCCCCCATTTTTTTTTCTTTTCTTCTCTTCACCCCGTTCGCTTTATTTTAAACGCTGACTTTATTTTAAATGTTTTTAATCATGAAATTAAGTCTTCCCTTCATGATTGCGTTATATAAATTTTGTGACCCTCAAAAAAATCATGGTACATTCATGCATACATACATGATGATTGATAATGATTTCAACGTCTTGTCAGACGAGTGCCACTCCCTCAGATACTTAAAGTCCATGAGCACAAAAATTACTTCCATCACCATAGGATCATTTTAATAGACAAATGCCTGAGGGATTATCTATACACAGATGATGTTGCAGAGTCTTAACTTTGTACGGCAGCTAAGTCTCTCTCTCGGTTCAAAATGTTGAGATCCAGCAACAAACAAGAGCAAGATAGCCAGCAACAAGTTAAACTGCAGACCAGCTTAATGCGGATACTGGTCTCCCGCTTTATGGTTTTTTAAATCAGAGATTTGCTTCTCCTAGAAAGGTTGCCTTCACCACCGCTTACTGGAGCCCTCTCCACCCCAACACACGCATACATACACACAAACACACACAGTGCTATTTGGCCGTTGACCCCGAAAAAGGGTTCATTCGCCTTTTGGAAGGTCTTGTTTTTAATCCTTCAGGGAGACTAGCCACCTTCCTCACCATACATACATACATACATACATACATACATACATACATACATACATACATACATACATTTAAACAGACAGATGAGATTTATATTATAGATGGACTTCCATTTCTGGTAATAAATAATTTTTCCAAGAATTATTCATAAGTTTTGGTTTCGGTTTCGATTATAGCTGAAGAAGCTCAAGTTATATATATATATATATATATATATATATATATATATATATATATATATATATATATATGTTTTGGTTTCGATTTCGATTCAAGCTGATGCACCCACGTCATATATATATATATATATATATATATATATATATATATATATATATATATATATATATACACTTGTGCCCGATATTATTCATACCCCTCGGATCTTTGAGATTTCTATAAGAATATTGCTCAAACCAGAAGGTAGACAATATTAAAGGGGTTTCAAACAATAAATCAAGCATAAGCATTTAATTTAAACTCAACAAATTAATAAATTATGCAAGTTTGAAACATTATACAAAGAAAAACAATAATGGCACTAGTTCAAAATTATTCATACCTCTCTTACTAATAGTCAATAGCATGCCCTTTATTCTTAATAACTGCCTGTAACCGTTTGGGATATTTATCAACAAGGTTTTTACAAGCATGAACACTGATTTTTGACCATTCTTCAATGCAGTAGTTCTCCAAATCCCTCAAATTTCTAGGTTTCCGCTTTTTAACCTCAGTTTTCAATATGTGCCAGAGGTTTTCGATAGGGTTCAGGTCGGGACTCTGGCTAGGCCATTCCAAAACATTAATTTGATTATCCTCAAACCATTTCTTGACTATTTTGGCAGTATGTTTTGGATCATTATCCTGTTGAAGGACCCAGTTTGGTCCTAAATGGAGCTTCTCCGCATCCTGTCTAATTTTTTTCTGGAGTATCTCCAAATATTGCTCCTTCTTCATGGTTCCATCTATCTTGACCAAACTACCTGGACCACTAGCCGAAAAGGAGCCCCAAAACATTAGGCTACCACCACCATGTTTCACCGTGGGTATGGTGTTCTTTGGGTTGTAAGCTTCTCCTTTCTTCCTTCAAACGTAAGAAGCATCCATATGGCCAAACAATTCAATTTTTGTTTCGTCAGTCCACAAAATACTTGAGAAAACGGACTCTGGAGAATTCACATGGGTCCTAGCAAACTTTAGACGTGCTGCAAGGTGTTTTCCGGTGTGCAATGGAGTCCTTCTTGGTCTTCTTCCTTTCAGACCATTTTCATGCAGAGTCCTTTGCAATGTTTGCCTTGATATTTTTATGCCAGAAGACTCCAGATTTTCTAAAATGTCCTTAGTAGTGGTGGTTGGATTTGCATTAACACTTCTTACAATATTCCTGGTGGCTCTAGCAGACAGTTTCCTTTTCCTTCCTCTACCAATCAAGTTGTTTGTTGTGTGGTGGCTCTGGAATTTTTTGATGATGCTCTGTACTGTTGCTGTAGGGACCTCAAATTTCTTGGAAATTGACTTGTAACCTAAACCATCCTTATGTGAATTCACAATTTTAGTCCTAAGATCATTACTAAGCTCTTTTTTCTTCCCCATTCTAATAATTTTTATTCTTTTATTGGTTTTCAGTTGATATCATTTTAATTTCTGAAAAATGCAAAAAACGAAATGAAATTAATCAAAGGTTGTATAAAAGCATTCAAAATAAGAATCAAACAGAAAACAAACAGTCAGAAACTCGATTAATACTGAAAAAATAAGGGGGTATGATTATTTTTGAACATTGCAGATTTTATAAATAGCTGTATATTTCTTTTATTACAAGTATCCCGAGATTTTAAAATGACGAAAATGATCAGAAGAGGTTTATTAAGAATATGTATCAATATGGACGTAAACAATAAATTCTTACAAAAGTTACACCTAATAAACTCAATTTTCAAGGGGGGTATGAATAATATCGGGCACAAGTGTATATATATATATATATATATATATTAAATCGCAACTTTATAATATATCAAAATCGATAGAACATAAACTTTATAATAATATATAAGAAATCTGCATGAATTAAAATATAATATTTAAGCGTACTTTACGACCGGGCTATGCCGGGCGTCTCTGCTAGCTTAGATAAATACTTTTGCAGTTTTAACAAAAGAGTTACAATAATATCAGAGCGTCTCCATTTATGCTGAACATCTATAGAATGCCAACATTAATGTATTACATATGAATGATTCTCCTGTGGAATTTCCACGGGTCCTGCTAGTAAAATACTA
Source organism: Euprymna scolopes (assembly GCF_053919585.1). Lineage (NCBI taxonomy): Eukaryota > Metazoa > Mollusca > Cephalopoda > Sepiida > Sepiolidae > Euprymna > Euprymna scolopes. Next base: position 52,349,889 of record NC_136517.1, read on the forward strand.
ATGACATAAATGTTGTTACACACACATCAAGAGACCGTTACTTTTCGTTAATATCGACGTACAAAAGTCCAGCTTGTTGCGAAGAATATTATAATGATGAATAGAATGAAAAAAAATTTGGTTTCTCATGAGAATTGTTTATAACAAGTTATATATTACGTTGGATTTAAAGACGACCATGTTGTAGTGTGCAGGAAAGTTATCTTGTGGTGATATGTGCCAGAGATACAAAGATCAATATAAACATATACACATTATCATCTTCAGTTTAAAGCCATTTTACATATTGACATGCGTTATACGGCTTTAATAAACTGACTTCCAAACTAACCTAACTCTGGCCAGTTTTTTATTTATCCCTCCTTTCCTCAGGTCCATTTTTATCACTTCCTGACGTGTTTTCCTTGGCCTTCCTCTGTGAACTGGACTTGCTGCCACAACTGTTCTACATCTACTTACCCAAGAACTTCTATCCATTCTTTCAGTGTAGCCATACCAACAAAGTCTCCTGTTCCGCACACGTCTTTGTGTACTGTCCAGATTTAATCTTCAGACTTGGATCCGTCACCATCAATAAATGCCCCCAGGTACTTGAAACTATTGACATTTTGCAGTTTCTCGTTTCTAACCTCAATGTCCTTGCTGGTGCGAGTAGTGTAATGTCTTTACCAAATAAAGGGAGACCACCGCAGGTGTCACAGGAGTTACGGCCCCTGGCGACATCCGGGGTAGTAGTCAGTCTGATATCCACCGAGCATGATATTCCTCATTCGTTTTCTCTCTCTCGTCAATCTCCGTCCATCCTACAACCTCACTATGGTAATAACCGATATCTAACAAGTATCGGTTACTTACCATAAGGATTATCACATTGGCGACGAGGATAGAGTAATTTACAAAAATAGACATAAGAAAACACGGAAAAAAAAACAACAATAAACAGTCACACGTGTTGCAAAACAAACATGACTGCCCTACCTCACTACCCGGAATTCGACTGCGAGTCAGAAGCCAAAGCAGCAAGATGGACGAAATACATTAGCAGATTGAGGAACTATTTTATCGCCCACGACATAGAGAGCGATAAAAGACAAAAAGCAATTTTGCTAACGTTTGTTGGTGAGGCGACGAACGACCTCATTGACGAATTACCAGCCGAACAGACCACACCAGGAGAAAACGAAACCCACTTCGACAAACTCGTCTCGGCTGTACAGGCTCATTTCAACCCCCAAAATAACACGGAATACAACCGATTTGTATTCCGTAACATCAAACAAACCACGCCGAATGTAGAGAACTTCTACCGGAAATTGAAAGAAGCAGCAGCTACATGTCACTTTGCAGACGCAAACGCTGAGATAAAGTCTCAACTGATAACAGGCTGTTCATCAGAAAAAGTCCGGCAAAAGGGTTTGATAAATTCTAACATGTCACTACACGACTTGATAAATTATGCCAGGACGACGGAAACAATAACAGCGCACCTACAACAAATGCGCTTAGAGGACACGACAATACAAACTACTACTGCAGTAGTAAACAAAGTCACGTACGGACGGTGACAGACACGTGACCGTCCCCGGCAAATTCAGTGCAGGAATTGCAACGGAAAATATTCACATGAACGAGGACCAACGTCTTGCCCAGCATTCCAGAGCCAATGCACTTATTGCCGGAGATGGGGGCACTTCGCCTCTGTCTGTTTTAGAAAAATGAACGACGAGGACAGACAACGTAGAACAAATCGTCCTCCACGTCCACGAACAAATCGTCCTCCACGTCCACAAGTCCAAACCAGCCGCCGACCGGTGAACTGCATCGAGGACAACCAGCAGGACTCAACCAGCGGCAGTGACACAGAATATGTGTTTCATACAGGTAAGATGAAAAACCTTCCCTGTTTTGATATATCTTTTGGCAATAGCCACCAAACGTTCAATGTGTTAGCCGACTCAGGAGCCACTATCAACATTTTGTCTGAAGCAGATTTCAAGTGTTTAAAACCGACACCATGTCTCCGACCGACAAAAACTGTGATATCTGGATTTGGGGTCAAGCAAACTACTCCAGTTCTAGGCCAATTTAGGACCCTCCTAGAGTTTGGGGGCATCTCCTGCCAAGCTAACATACATGTAATAAAAAGCCCAGAAAAACCTATCATTGGCTGGGAAACATGTGAAAAGCTTAAACTTTTATCAGCAAAAAAACTCCCAGTTAACCACATCAGCAACTCTGACACACAAATCCCACAGACAACTCTTAAGCTTTTGGAGGACTATGCAGACCTATTCAATGGCTTAGGTAAACTTAAAGAGAAAAAAGTCCATCTGCACATAGATGAAAATATACCACCCATCGCTCAGAGATACCGCAGAGTCCCCTTTCATTTAAGGAAGGACATAGAAGAGCTAATACAGAAAGACGAGAAACTGGGGGTGATTGAAAAAGTGGAAGGACCAACCCCGTGGGTATCCCCTATTGTGGCGGTACCTAAGAAAAACCAAAGTAAAATCAGAGTTTGCATTGATATGAGAGCGGCAAACAAAGCTATCAAAAGGGAACGTCACCCTACCCCCACACTTGATGAGCTGAAGGCCATTCTATCGGGAGCCAGTGTCTTTAGCAAGTTAGACCTCAATCAGGGCTACAACCAGTTGGAACTAGCTGATGAATCCCGATACATTACCACGTTCGCAACATACCTGGGCCTATATAGATACAAAAGACTATTTTTCAGTGTCAACTCCGCCAGCGAAATATTTCAGGAAGAGATTAGCCAGGCACTCGCAGGGATTGAGGGAGCCATCAACATCAGTGATGACATTCTTTGCTTTGGATTGGACCAGCAAGACCACGACGGAAATCTCCAGAAAGTATTTCAACGACTACGCGAAAAAGCCCTAACACTGAATAGCAGCAAATGTGTATACAACAAGAGGTCATTGGAATTCCTCGGACACACATTCAGTAATGAAGGCATCAGCCCAAGTAACCGTAAAATAAAAACAATCCTCGAATTACCAGACCCTCAAAACGCATCAGAAGTCAGAAGTTTGTTGGGGATGACCAACTTTTGCGGTGCACAATTCATTCCAGACTACGCAACCCTGACTCATGAACTGCGTCAGCTAACAAAATAAAACACTCAGTGGTCCTGGACTGAGCACCACACTGAATGTTTAAAAAACCTCAAGGAGGCTTTGAGTAAAGCATGCTCACTTGCCTACTTCGACCCTAACAAACATACTGAGATATATACCGATGCCAGTGTTGTAGGCATATCTGCTGTACTATCACAAGACGGGCGGGTAATACAATTTGCAAGCCGAGCACTATCCACAGTTGAACAAAGATACTCTCAAACAGAGCGGGAGGCCCTCGCCATCACGCGGGCATGTGAACACTTTCATATATATATCTTTGGGGCCCCATTCACGGTTCACACAGATCATAAGCCCTTAACATCGATCTTTAATAACACCCGCTCCCAACTATCTGTGCGCATTGAACGCTGGGTTTTGAGAACACAGCCATACAATATGACTGTCACATACCGACCAGGTCATGACAACCCAGCCGACTATCTCAGCCGCCATCCAGTACATCTACCACCAAGCAACAGGGAGCAGAAAATAGCGGAGGAGTATATAAACTATATTCTCTCAACGTCGACCCCCAAAGCAATGACAATTGATGAAGTTGCAATGGAAACTGCGAAAGACAAGATGCTCACTGCAGTCATTCAAGCCATCCTCACCAACAAATGGCAAGGTGCCAATGACGGCATAAACAAAGCCACGTTTCTCACCCTACATGCCAACCGTGATGAACTATCACTAGCACATGAGGACAGTATCATTCTAAAAGGGCGCCGGATAGTGCTACCTGAGACCCTACAAAACAGAGCTGCCAAAATAGCCCATGCCAGCCATCAAGGCGTCGTGAAATCCACGGCCCTCCTCCGGGAAAAAGTCTGGTTTAAAAACATGCAGCCTTTAGTAGAAGAAAACATCAGGAACTGTCACACCTGTCAGATCAGCACTCACAAAACGGCAAGGGAGCCGCAGAAAATGTCCCCACTACCAGCAGCCCCATGGACAGAGGTTAGTGCTGACTTTGGACATCTCCAGAATGGGAAATATCTTCTTGTTGTCACAGACGAGTACTCACGCTACGTTGTTGTCGATATCCTGGACTCTATCTCAACAAACTCGGTCATACCCCGTTTAGACAAGATATTTGCCGAATTCGGGGTACCAGTATCCCTCAAAACAGACAATGGCCCACCATCCAACAGCCATGATTTCAAAACCTACGCCTCCGTCACCGGTTTCAGACACAGGAAGATAACACCTCTATGGCCCCAGGCCAATGCTGAAACAGAACACTTCATGCGCACTGTAAAAAAATCCATCAAAGCCGCCTGAATCAAAGGCCAAAGCTAGAAGCAGGAGCTATTCAAATTCTTGTTAGATTACCGAACGACACCGTACTGCACCACTGGTGTTTCCCCAGCCTCAATTCTATTTGGCCGGACCATAAAAAACCGCCTGCCACACCTAGTTGCACCTATAGCTGGAGACCATAGCATTAGGGTACGTGACACTCAAGCCAAGAAAACAATAAAGAAATATGCTGACAGAAAAGTATACGTAAAGCCCAATAATCTGAGTGTGTGTGACACCGTCGTTGTAAAAAGCGACCACACTTCAAAGGCACCCCCCCTATCAACCTAACCCATTAACCATAACAAAAAAAAGGGATCCATGATTACTGCCACACACAAGGACAACCAAATTACAAGAAATGCCAGCTTCTTCAAAAAAATCCCTAAGCCACTAAGAAACCTCACACATGACCCACCTGAATACTCTTCATCTGAAGATGAGGGACACATGCATGTGACAGCATCACCAAAATCTAAAGAAAACCAGGGACAACACTCTTCAAACCTTAGACGCTCAGGCCGCACAAGACGGCCACCCAAAAGATTTGATTGCTAAATGCTACAAATACCCCTGTACATAATAATGCATAATTATCATTTTCTTTCCCTTAGGCTGACAGATGCTTCCCTCTAACCCAGCAACGCAAACACTCCAGTCACACCACGCTTGAACAAACTCCTTGATGAATATAAAAAAAAAATAATAATAATAAAATAAACTTTTTAAAAAAAAAAAAAAAAGAGAGCATTGTAATGTCTTTACCAAATAAAGGGAGACCACCGCAGGTGTCACAGGAGTTACGGCCCCTGGCGACATCCGGGGTAGTAGTCAGTCTGATATCCACCGAGCACGATATTCCTCGTTCGTTTTCTCTCTCTCGTCAATCTCCGTCCATCCTACAACCTCACTATGGTAATAACCGATATCTAGCAAGTATCGGTTACTTACCATAAGGATTATCACAAGTAGTGTTAGTGGTTTTCATTTTGATCTTTTCTTTTGCTGATCGCCATTCAGTAAACTGTAAATCTAGGCTTTCTACAAGATTGGCCGGTACTTGTTCAGTTCTTGTAAGTTCCTCATTTCTAGTTTCTTAGTAATTTCTTACGGAACAGTTTTTCCCACTGGAAACAAGTTCATAGAATTTCTGCCAATACTAACCAGCGGTGCGTCACCATCGTTAACCAAGGAAAATGACTATCAGGCGTATGTACGAAGAGTGATGATGTATAGTATTGAAACCTGGTTAGCTAGACGTTGAAGACATGTGTTGCATGGAGAGAAATGATATCAAAAAGATACAATGGATGATTGATATGAGTCTTGAAGGTAAACCTAGATCCGTGATCTCAGAGAAAGATTAAATCTGCGCAGTATAAGGAAATGTGTGCAAAAGAGGTGGTTTTGATTGTATGACTATGTTGAGCAGTTGAGGTAGCAGGGTCAGACTACAGTGGATGGCCAAGGAGACACGTGGAGATGTAATAAGGATGGACGTGAGAGAAAGAGAAATAAAAAAATGACCTGTCCAGGGATATGTTTGTTCAGAAGTCGTCCAACATATGCCAGCATATAAAATAGACGTTAAGCCAATGATGATGATTATGATGATGATGATGATGATGATGGTTTGCAACAGCCTCATTTCTTTATCTTTAACTATCTCATCTTTAATAAGGAGAGTAGAAAGTAGACCTTAAGATTATTTTCAGCAACCTCGTAACTCTCACTTCTCTTATTTCGTCCTTAACCCTCGGGCTACGATGGTATTTTTACACACATTCCCTTCGATGGGTGTGATTTTTTTTAAAATCACATAAAATCAAGTTTATGGTCTTTGAAAAAGAATTTTTTTTATCAAAAAACAATACAAACATTCAAACATGAGTTTTAAGCAGAGGGAAGAATTGCTGTTTTGGGGGTCGGAATCTATCCATCTAGCACTTATTTGCTAGTTTTTGATTTTGATGAAGTATTTTATTTTTTATTATTTAGCTCTTTACAACAATTGTCTTCATGCCTTGTCTGTGGCGAATTTCATAAAAAAAGTTACACTTGACGCTTAAGATTTCAAAATGACTCATCGTGATTTCTCTTGAAAATGGGCAACATTTGATATTTTGAGGCGATCAACAGCTGCAAAGCAGATTTAACTCCAAGAAAATTCATGCGAGCGACTGAATTTGATCGTATCACGATGCCAGATGTTGTCCATCTTACTGCTCAAAGGATACTTCAAAACTATCGTCTAACACTGTCTTCTCTTAAACAATGACAATATATCTTATGATGGTGCGATCGCATTCAACTGTCTATTTTTGCACAGTCCATAAATTTAGAGCACCATCTTTTAATGTAGCTACTGTGTCAGTAGGAATATCTATGGAAGCTCAATGTGGGGTATATGGTTAGAAAAAAAAAAGAAAAAAAAAAGAAACGTACCGGGCATATCTGCATCGCTCTTTGGGAAAGAAGAAGGAAAGGATGGCCAGCGCATTTATATATGCGAAGGGCATCTTGGGAAGGCAGAGCACGATTGGAGAAGCTATCTATTTTTCCTGTCTCTTTCTTTTTTTTTCTAGATAGGAGGATATAAAAGCTGGGAAAAATTCCCGGGGGGGGGGCAGAGAGAAAAGAGTCGTGAAAAGAATTTCGGATTGCTGACGTTCGGATTGTGCGGTGTGACATTGGTGGCGAGAGGCCAGGTGTGGTCGATTGGAAAAGAAAAGTGCAGGAACGTGCTGTTGTCGAGAGAGTGACTCACTCCTTCCCGAACCCCAGAAGCAAAGATTGAATGAATTAAAAAAAAAAAAGCGAAAGCCATGTAAAAGAATAGAGTGCCAAAAAATTATAATTTATAATATAAAATAAACCCGTTCTTGCAAAGCTGTTTAGTCGATCCATAAAGGAGAAATGCTTCCCAACACCTGATTAGTCTTGTGTGTCTCATAAGTACAAAGGCTTGGCTATCATGAATTTTGGTGAATAACAATGTCCTCAATAAATGCGAGTCCCCTGTCCTGACCATTATCAACATCTGACAAACTTATATATATATATTATCCCTTAATTGGAATTCATTTTTGAGATGAGCATTATATGTTAATTTATTTTTATTTCAGACTATTAGTCTCATCTTTATTAGTTATTTTCTTATCTTTTTTTTTTTCGGGGCCCGTGGCGCAGTTGATAGAGACGTTGAATCTCTACGGTTCCAGATGAGCATTGTCTGAAGATAGCGGTTTCAATCCCACCCAAAGCGTGCCAGAGGTTAATTGGTCAAAATGTAGTGAGACGACAACAACTACGGATGGCAGTGATGGCTGAGAATGCAGTTAGGAGATTCGAAGTTCCTATCCGTCGCGGTTACCACCTGATGAAGGCCAGAGGAATAGTTGGCCGAAACCTTGTGAATAAACAAACCAATAAAAAAAAAAAGATAAGAAAACAACTAATAAAGATGAGACTAATAGTCCGAAATAAAAATAAATTAAAATCTGACTTTGCATTAAACTCAACCCTATACTTTCAGGGTAACCTACCTCCAGAATTTCCTACCTAAGCGACATCCTCATATCTGTTTACGATATTGTCAACAAGGTAACTGATTAAAATATTTCAGTCATAGTACTGAAAAAAGCAGCAACCATAACTAACACCCTGTTGGGGACGCACCCCTATTACCAGGAATAATGAACTATTCCATGACGTCACTTCCGGGTAAGGAGAAGCGGTTTACAAGAGAGTCGGTGACAGACACTCGAAGCGGATGGACATTCATAACTAGTCCTGCCATGAGCAAAGATATTGTTTAATTGCCATTTTTTATGTATTTTTGTTAATACATTTTTATTTTATTGTTACTGTCTCTTCTCGTCAATTATTCAACCACTAACACCACGACAATAATGAAGTGCCTATGCAGATTGATGACCTATCCGTTTCATCGCACCAATTTCATTATGGATGTTAGCAACCTTCACATAGTTCCTTCTAGAACAAACCGGAGAAACCACTAGTGTAATGTTGTCCGGGAACCAACGCACATTGTGTCCAGTTTCATTTGCAACAAAGGAGACCAAGACAAAGAATAGGAAATAACCCCTACTCACTTGTTCTTTGTAGCAACATTTATTTCCTCATTCTCTTTTTGCCGCTTTGACGTCCTCTGCGTGATCGTGTTCTTGAGCGTCCTTCACACCTCGCAGGTGATCGCAAATGTTATCCACGTCTCTTTTATAATCATTCCCTTTTCTTTTTTTTAAATGTTATTTCACATACATTTACATACGTGTATCCGCGCTATGTAACACTATCAACAATAGAATCAAGCTGCTTAAAAGTCGTACCATGCTTTTTTTTTTAAATTCATCCATTTTTTTTTTTTTTTTTTTTTTTTTTTTGCATAGTTCATAAAGTTGGAGCATCATCTTCTAATGTCAGCATTACCCATCAAATTGACACTGCGTTAGCATAGACCTTCCAAACAGAGACTGCAAATTATTTAAAATGCTGGCTCTTTAGTTTGACCATGTTGTTGCCGATCCATAATATGATGAACAGGGTTTAGCTACATGCTGACATAGTTGCTATATTAGGGGATGATGCTCTAATTTTATCAACTATGTTTAAAAAAGTTGATGTATTATTTTACCTGCTATGAAACAATGCAGTTATTAACTACTAACAGGGAGACTCGCCGTTGCCCGGGATTGAATGATGATCAACGAATATTTCAGCCTCCCATATTTTTATTGTCATCGAAATTAGTGAAATCGCCCATTTTGCAATCAAATCTATAGATTTCCTGCTCTAGTCAGGGACTCATCGCGGTGCACTGGGAAGAAGTTTTATATGTCTCCTTACAGTGACTTAGTCCATTATACATTGTAATCTATATTGCACTGTAGAGAACCTACTGTTGATTTTATAAAATTATTTTTTATATATATAATGATTGAATTTAAGTTTAAAATGAAAAAGTCAAGTATCATGGTGGAATTGTTGTTTAAACAAAAACATTCATTTCGAATGCACCCCAGTCATATCAAAAACCTACTGTTGATTTTATATTTCGGGCCTTTCGACTTATGTGGTAATAAAACTATTCAAATGCACTTGTGATGTTAGGGTGTGTAAGGTGTTGACTTTGCTCAAAATCTCCTCTTTCTTCTTTTGTCAGATTATTCCGATTATTGATTATCGATACTTATTGAAGACACTCTGATATAAAATCTATCTAAGTACACTGTTAGGAACATAAAGTACTTTCGTGTGAAATTTCATACAAATCGGCCCAGCCGTTTTCGAGTCCATAGGGAACAAACTCACACAGATACACACAAAGACAAAGTTCCTGTTATATAATAGTAAAGATTAACTCTGTCATCTATTCAATGGTCTGAATGATCGTTGAGGCTCCAACGATGACCTGGCAGCCAATCTTCTCTAACCCTTCCAATTTTCTGCCTTTCTGACTCAGTACCAGCCGTGTCACTTTCAGATATTGTCCTTTCACCGCTTTTTATTTTTATCTCCTCCCTCCTCCTTCTACTTCCTCCTTGTCCTCACAAGATTGTTTCTGCGAGACCTGATTTCCACAGTCGTCAGTAGATCTTATCTGAATGCTTGTATGAATCTGTTTCCCCACTTCCTCAATTTGTAATGCGGTTCCTGGACGAGTGTTTATATTGGGACCCTACGCCAGTAAATGCAGATTATGTTAACTAGTATGAATTTCGGCGAGGGTTACATAAGTACATGTTAGGGTAACCTGGTGATAAATGGAAATAGCCCCAGTGCAGCTAGTGTGATTGAAACAGGCAAACAACGCTTACCTCCCGAGACAAAACACGCTACAAATGCAGATGATATGGCATACAGACGAGGTCATGTGTCAGGAGACAGAACAAAGTTTCTAGTCAGTCGTAGTTGTGAAACGAGACAGGTGTTATGCATCTGACAATGTAGAGAGAATATAAGTGAATGCTGCCTTGAGACTCTGCCCGTGAGTCGAGCATCCTAAGATTAAGTTAGAAAAACAAGTTCAGAAATAATTAGAATTAGATATTGGTCTCTCCTCCCATGAACAACCTCTCTCTTAATAAAACCTTTGAAAGCCAGCAAGTCTTCATCGTGTTTCCATGTATGCCAGTAAGTAGGGATTATGCCAACAAGTATGAATTTCAATGGGGGTTACTTAGTAAGCGACAGGATAATCTGAAAGCAAATAGAAATAGACCCAGCTGCAGCCGATGTAATTGAAGTGTGTGGGGGACGGGGTGCAAAGGCCAGTTCATTAGACACCACACGCCAGAAATGCAGGTGTCAAAATATAGAACGTGATGATGTCACGCCTTCAAGGGGAGAACAGTTTTTAGACAGTCGGAGTTGGGAAGCGAAAGAGGCGACACGCGTTTGACAATGTAGAAAGAATTTAAATAAATGTTATCTCCATACTCTTTTTAAGATTAAGTTAAGAGGTAATTAGAACTAGATATTGATCTCTCCTGCCATGAACAACCTTTCATTAAATAAAACCTTTGAAAACCAGCAAGTTTCAATTCTCTTTTCATGCATGAGTAGATTCGTTTTAAGTTAAACCAAAGATCAACAACCACAAGGGCATCAATGGCTCACGCATTGAAGCAACAAGACCAGCAACCACGCACGTATGTATAAAAGACTTTGTTTTGTTGATTTGTTTCCTTGATTAGTCACAGGCGAAACCGCACATGCGCAAAAGTACACACTTTTATAAAAGACTGTGTGTAAACTGTTTTGTGTAACCTATTAAATGTTGCGTGAGATGTTGAGCATCTTTTTCAAGCAGATCATAACTATCGATCATGAAAGCCAAAAGTTTACACTTAATTTTCTTAATTGAGAAAAATGTTTTTAATCTACATATCTACATATAAATGTGGCCTTGTGTGTGTGTGTGTGTGTGTGTGTGTGTGTGTGTGTGTGTGTGTGTGTGTGTGTGTGTGTGTGTGTGTGGAACGATTTCTACCAAACTACTCTGACAGTTTTTGGTTCTCCAAACTTGAAACTTGATATATTAGGTATCGGGACCTGTGGAACAAATATGATTTGGTTTTTAGCCAGAACAAAAAAGCTGCTAAGGAGTCTGTTGTTGCAAAGAAAAAAAAAGTACACGAAACTTCACCTCACTGCAGCGTCGTCGTCGTCGTCGTCGTCTGTCGGTACTTTCCGTAGACTCGTTTTCACGTCTGTCCCATCTGCTCCAGTGGCCTGTCTTTATAAGAGACAGAGTCCTCCAAATTTGCATATTTGCATATGTGCACGAGAGCACACGAGATTCTGCGAGACTGCATTGTTATATAAGGCCGCAGGCGCCATCTTGGACCCTTTTCAGCATCATGACGCTGCGTCGGCAAAGCGCACACCAAGGCCGTTTAAGAGATAAGCCTGCGTTCCCACAATTTTCACCACAGGGTTAAAATTGAAAAAATCAGAATTTGGAAAGCATAAGTCGACTTAATGTGTATCCTTTACACATGCGTAATATACATTTATACGTTTAACTCTGTTAATTTGTAAATTTTGGATATGCATGTGTACTTAGGTCAGGTCATAGTGAATACCGCTGGAGATCTATATGTTTTACTTTCGATTCTAGCTGATGGCACCCAAGTAATATTTGTATTTTTAACATCTGAAATCACTACCATAAACTGGGTACAATATAATAATCAATGGAGAATTAGCTCTATAATAATAAATATGGAATCTACATAAATCTATATATATATAAAAGCGAAAATGTATGTATGTATGTATGTATGTATGTATGTATGTGTGTTCGCTTTTTCTGTATGTCAACAAAAGGCTTTTTTCAGAGAAGCGGTCGCTCGCTTCAAAACTTTTTAAAACTTTTTATATCACATATAAATCGTAATATCTCACAGTAAACAACGAAGTTCGCCTGTCTATTTAATTTGCTCGATTTCGGGAAGATAAATATTCAACATTTGTCGCTCGTCACACATTTGTCGCTCGCCGCATGTGAGTTAGTCTTTTTCCTATAACATCTTAGGGGGAGGGGAAGCGTTCAGCAGTAAATGAATACTATCCCGCAGTCAAACTTGATCTCATTAACTCATTAAAACGGGCACCTGCTAAATTCAAGTAATTAAATAAATTCAAACGTGTTTCTGTTAGTATCTCGCAGTGGGACAATGGTTAATGTCGCACTTTTTTTTTTTTTTCACACTTTAATTTACAACTTTGCCTCAATGGTTTGGTTTCGATCCTCATACTTACTTTTTTTTACCCCCCCCCCCACACCTCCAAACACCCGGGCAACGCCGGGTACCCCTCGCTAGTTAATAATAAATGCTAAATCTGCATGAATTAAAATATCATATTTAAGTGTATTTTATGACCAGGCAACGTCGGACGGTGGATATAATATAAGAATCGATAGAGAATCGATTCTATAATGATAAATACGAAGTTTGCATACATTAAAATATCATATTTAAGCGTATTTTACGACCGAGCAACACCGGGTGGCCTGCTAGTGAAAAATGAAAATATTTTTAGAGTTTATCATGATGTAGGAAAATCCCCAAAGTCTTGTTTATGCTGGGGAGTCTGAGAATGAGCATCTCAACGCTTGAAAACCAGGACCAAAACTAATTCTTTCTCTATGTATATGTGGAGTCTTTTAGATGAGGATTGATAATTTGCATTATTTGGATTCTTCAAGCTACTGTTCTCATCTTGAGTATTGTCATCACATTTCGGTCGACATAACCTTCAACCTTCTTCAGGAATATCTTGTCGAACTCGAAAATCTTTTTGTCAAGCTTGGAAATCTGCACGGAATTTCGAAGGAACGTTTTATTTAATTCCCAATGGATAGCATGTTCTCGTTCTGTCAGCCATGACTAGGGTGGAAGTCCTAAATAATTCACAATTGTATTTCTGAGTGCCACCCACATGGATTGAACCGTCAACCTCCAGAAGAGTGTAGCTTTGAACTAAATTTTATCAAGTACTTTATCCACCACACCATGGAATGTATTTCGATTTTAAAACAAATGGATGAATATGAAACTTTTATATAAAAAAAAAACTGAAATTTTTCAACTTTCTAAAAACGATTCTTTTTTGAACCACACGATATCCTTCTCTCACTTCTACTTTTGTTAATATCGACGTACGAACATCCATCCTGTTGTAAAGAATATTATGAGAGTATTAAAAATGATGAATGGAGCGAAAACAAATCGATTTCTTATGAGGACGGTATACAACAAGTATTTATTCATGTTGGATTTAGAGAAAACCATGTCGTAGAGTGTAGGAAAGCGATCTGGTAGTAGCGTGTTCCAGAGATGGAAAGTTCCTAGAAAGAGACTGTGTTCTAGAAAATTCCGTTTGCTGTTAAGCATCCTGAGGAAGAAAGGACAGCTCTTTGCATTAGCGGTAATAAGACGAGCTCTTGCTGTGAATGCCTCACAAAGAGAAACCAGAGATTGGAGGTCGGTCGAGCATCTTTCTTGGTATCACTTAGGTAAATCATACACTGTTCCATTAGCCTGCTTCCCGGCCGATTAAAATATGATAGCCTTCAAGTCCAATGTAAACAAGTTTTTGTTGAGCCGTCCCCTTAAATAATCCAAATTCTACCCAATCTACACCATTAACGATTACTAAACTACCACCTTACATTCAGTAACCCTTATCCTCGAATGGCCTTCGAACCTTGATAAGTGGTAACTCTTTTGTAAAAAAAAAAAAAAAAAAAAAAGCATACATCTTCCTATGAGCATACTAAACAAGACGAATATCCCAAAGTCATTTATCCATTAACCCTTCTGGAATGTAAACGATTTGAACTGTTTTATTTATATGCTATTTGACGTTATGAATCAGCTTCAGCTGCCCTACACAATGTCAATATATTTGAATCCATGCTCTGTTTCAGATGAACCAGTCACCACGCATGTCATTTATCGAATCGAAAATTATGTATTCCAGAATTGTATACCCTCGTTTCGCGGTTGCTATGGTTGTTTTCTCTTACGGCATATCAACCCTTATCATATTAGTTAATGCATATCAACCCTTATCATATTAGTTAATGCTGAATCAAGTCATTTTGGGTGAAAGGTTTTATACTTCGATTTCTTCATATCTTGAAATATTTATTCATAATGTTTGGTTTGGTTGTTTCGTTTTACGGCATATCAACCCTTTTCGATTCTGCCACTTTTGGTAAAGTTTTTATGCTTCAAGTTCTATGTATTTTCAAATATTTATTCATAATTCATAATTCATTTGGTTGTGTTTTTGTTTTTTTGTTTTTTTACAACATATAAACCTTTTTCTGATTCTGTGGTTTTGGTAAAAGTTTTTATGTTTCACGTTTTTTAAATCTAATATTTATTCATAATGTTTGGTTGTGTTGGGTTGTTCTTTTTAACGGCATATCAGCCCTTTTCGATTCAGTCATTTTTTTTCAGTCATTTTGGTAAAAGTATTTATGTTTCAAGTTCTATATATCTTGGCTAAATAAAACGTTTTGCTTTGAATTCTTCATCATTTAACTATCAATCTATCTACTCATTAATCCTTATCGATGAGTGGCTTTTAGTCGTATTAAGCGATGACTCATTAGTGATTTTTTTTTTAACATTATGTATTATGGAACCTGCTCTGCTTGGTTCAATTCCTACCAGATGTATTTCGCTCAAGGCTTTACATACTCCAACGAAAGAAGATCACCTTAGTATGTATTTCGATTGTTTTGACGTAATTTTTTTTTTTTTTCGTATTTTCTCATCAAATCTTTCATGGACTTTTTATGCATTTGATCCATTTCTTTTTCTGCTTCCCATGGATTTGATTTTCTCTATCACCCCAAATGAATTCTCACAATTCAGGCCATCCTCTATCGCTACAAATCTACTATCAGAATTTGTATAGAGTACTACTGTCATATTTCATCGCCACTACGACCACTTTTACAACTAGGTGTTACAATCTACTGAGCCAACTTCTTTCAACGTGTCAACAAGAGGAAACTACTGTTTTCTGTCGATGAAACAATTTCTTATATCTGTCCATAGCAGTTCAATGTGTAATTATTATTAATAGGAAAACGTAGCAATCCATGTCTAAATGTGCTTATAAAAAAAACGAAGGAATTTGTAATCGTTTCGTTTGTTGCTGTTGTTGTTGTTGTTGCTGCTGCTGCTGCTTTTTTTATTATTTTTTCACTGTTTTATAAATTTTGACTATATCACATAGGAATGGAAAAAGACAGTTCACTCGATTAAACAAACACGTTAAAATAAACATTGAGGAAGAGCTTTTAGAATAAAGACAACGAAAGGGAGTTTTATTCTATATTCAAAAGCAACTTTATTTGTTATCTTCGTTAGTAGCGTGTACAAGAGAGAAACGGGTTAGTAGCTGGAAGTGTTCTTGGGTGTAAGGATAATAGACTTAATATTATGCCGGCTTGTTGAAGAGGAGAATAGTTCTTTATATACGTGTTTATAGCTAGTAGTGTCGGGACGAAGGAGGCTGGTTAAAGGAGAAAGAAAGAGCAAAGTCTTCAGTGTATTTACGTATTGTAATGAGTATTAGGAGTGTGTGTCGGAGCAGTGCTGTAGCATAATAAAGAAAGCTCGTGTGGGTACCGAACGTGGAAATAAGTGGGTGTTTCAAGATGGCCATGTTGGCTTGTGGTACTCACGTTAGCCTGGCGCCAAAGAGCTCAGGCAGTGTCTGTTGCCAGCCAGCAGGGAGAAAAGAGAGTAAGAGGGAGAGTGTCGTCGGTTTTACCTTTTATACACTCGGTCATGTGACTGGCAGCTGGCTTGCGATTGGGCAAGCTAGTAAGACGGAAGATTTAAATCTCGAACCGTAAACTGCGAGATTTTGCCTCTGCCAGTGACAATTTTTCGACTGTTACAAGCGTCTTCATCCGGAAGTTAGTGATTATTTCAGCATATTTCTTAAAACAATACGCATATTACTAAATAGATTTTAACTTGAACTATTCCTTGTTTACTAATATTCAGCAAATAAAAACAAAAATAAAACAATAGTATATGTATCACCTATACACAGTTTTTCAACGCATTATGTTCAGGCCACTAAACTGCGGTTTTACCAGAATGTCAATGTTTATAAATGTGACATAAACATCCCAGAATAATGAGATACTAAAAAGATTTGCGGTTACAATGTTTTTTTGGTTTTGTTTTGTTTTTCTTAGTATTCGAATTAATGTGACTCAGTGATTGGTTGTTGCTTTCTTCCTATGGATTGGCTAACACTTGCACAGTATCCTTCGGCCTCTTTTCGATCCTACAACGGCTGAACCTCAATGACAAAAGTCCTCAACGGCAATCACTGAAAGCCATCGCACTTCTTCATTATTACAGCCTTGAACTTGTTTGACTTCTTCTCAACAAAGCTCGAGACGGCAGTTAGAAGTCAGCCATCATCTTGAATTCCTGATTGTATGGCAATAAACGTCCACACGAAACAGCCTTTACTTTCGCAGGAAAAGAGTCAGAATTAAGAAATGCACACTGTGCATTGCGCACGCGCAACCTGTTACACGAACTCTTCATCCAGATAAATTCTCATGAAGCACGTTTTTGCAAACCTGATAATCTTCCTCCTTTCTGAACAATTATCTTTTTCTTATATCATACTAGCATGGGTACCCGGCGTTACCCGGTGTTTGGAGGTGTGTGTTGAGTACAAAAAAAAGTGATAGCAGGAAGGCAGGTTCGAACACATACCGCGAATGAGGAAAAAAAAACGTGAAAAACAATGTGATGTTTTTGCCGTTGCATCCATTGCCGAACCGGAAGTGGCGAATGTTTAAATTAAGGCTAGACATTTGAAAAGGGGGATGGTTTTCGAAAAAAACGACCCCTCCTTTTAGAAAAGTGCCCCGTTGAGGACAATGTTCTTTTGCCAGTTTTTCGCTATTTGTTGTCTGGAGGGTGTAGCTTCTAAACAATACCGATCTCGTGAAAATCCGTCACCTTTGTCGAAAGTTGTAGGCAGACATACATACAAACATACATACATACATCATAATGATTGCAAAGTCTTGTCAGACGAGGGCCACTTCCTCTAAAACTTAAAGTACATGAGCCCAAAAATGACTTCAATCGCCACAGAACCATTTTAATAGACAAATGCCTGAGGGAGTATCTGTACACAGATAATGTTACAGAGTCTTAGCTTTGTACGGCAGCTAAGTCTCTCTCTCGGTTCAAAATGTTAAGATCCAGCAATAAGCAAGAGCAAGATAGCCAGCAACAAGTTAAACTGCAGACCAGCTTAATGCGGGTACTGGTCTCCCACTTTTTTTTTTTTTAATCAGAGATTTGCTTCTCCTAGATAGGCGTCCTTCACCACGGCTTACGGGAGCTCTCTCCACCTCAACACACACATACATACACACAAATACACACGGTGCTAGTTGGCCATTGACCCCGAAAAAGGGTTCATTCGCCCTTTGGCGAATTTGGTAAATACATACATACATACATACATACATACATACATTTAAACAGACAGGTCAGATTTATATTATAGATAGAATTTTTGCTGACCCAGAAAAATTGCTATAAAATTACACACACGTCGTTCTTTTTCACAAAAGATGTCAATAATATTTCTGCACGAATCCACCTTTTTTATTGGGTAAAATTAATCTCAATATTTGTGTGCTTTTTTGGTGTGGTGGAGGTTTAATTTAAAAATAAAACGTAGCAATTAACTGGGATTTACTGTAATATGAATACGGTAACCAGCCTTACCTGAATTAACTATGAATGGTGTTTGTGAATACTAAACATTTAGCAACGGTAGTTTTATTAAATAACTATCAAACTGAAGCATTTTAGTAAAAAAGACAAAATCTTAATTGGTAAGGAAATTTAATATTTACGGTTTGAAGGCTTGGTTCATGCAAGTTTATATAACAATGGCGAACTTGTGTGGTGATAGCGAATCATTAATAAGTGTGTGATATAAGTATATGTAGGTATGACATTAATAAACGCTGAATTACGACCCCATTAACAAACAATGCCTTTTTATTATTCTTTTTGAATTGCTAACTATCTGTGGTTTCTTAGGTCATTAATGATCAGATCATGTAATTTTCGAAAAGTAGGTGAAATTTATAAGCATAATTGTTTTGATGAAAAATATAGAAAACAAATGAAAATTTGAGTATAAGCAAACAAGTATGCATTTCTACAAGAAACCTATACTAAAACTGGCTTACAATTATCATTAATGATAATCTGATATTCTGGTATTAGAAGTTGCTTTTTGAGAATGTATTCTGGAATAGTGGATTTGAAGTGCATATAAATATGAAGGGACATAAGTTAAATGAATTTTATGCAAGTGAATGCGTTCAATGAATGTAGCATTGGCTTTGTTATTTGTATAAAGCTCTTGGATAAACAATATTTGATGTTGTACCTTCTGGTTCTAATATAAATAGACTGTGGGGGAGGGGGCTACCCGTGAACATCCTACATAAAACTGCCCATGGCTAAAGCAAAGTTGAGACCAAGCACCGCCAAGAAATGTCTTGGAACTTATTTATTGTCATTGCAAACCAATTTAAAATGAATGCAAAATCTGATGGAATAATTGACATTTTGTGCATAATTGTCAATAATGAAGGTTTGTAGTAAATATCAATATTGAACTTTTCATCAGATTTGTAGAATTTTTTAGGCATTTTTGTCCATCAGAAACCAGAACACTAAAAGCTATAAATTGAGCAGGATGTTTAGCTCTGAATGTCCTCATAACTTTAACTGATTTGCGATGAGTCATTTAAGAACAGCATCGACAGTGAAGATCGTTTCGTCTGAAAAGAACTGTACAATGAAGTTAATACGTTTATATATATATATATATATATATATATATATATATATATATATATGATGAAAATAATGGAAATAGTATTCCGACAAAATAGAGAAATAAAAAGGAACAAACCGTATTATGTGTTCATCAAAGGAAGTCTCGAAATAAAGACGAAACGTTGATGAACACATAATACGGTTTGTTCCTTTTTATTTCTCTCTCTCTCCCTCTCCCTCTCCCTCTCCCTCTCTCTCTCTCTCTCTATATATATATATATATATATATATATATATATATATATATATATATATACACCATTGTCCTATCAAGTCCGAGTGATGTACAAAATCAACCTTTTGTTGGTAACATCGAATGGAAACAACATTTGACGAGTTGGTGAGAACAGAAAAATTTTATGAACACATAAAATCATAAAAGTGCCATCCCATTAACGAAACGGCTGTAATGGAGAAATCCAGGATGAAATTTTAAAAAAAGTTACAAAAAAGAAAAAAATGTAAGTTTTTGAATTTCAACCAAGTTTTTTACTATACATGCTCTGCACCTATAAAATAGATACATCGAGATTCACTCGAAATTTACGGTGATTAAGTTTTTATCATAACAGTCTCAATCCATTAAACGGTATACATTGAAAATAACAATACTTCAAAAATAAACATCATATACATATATATATATATATATATATATATATATAAATTTATATACATATATATGTATATATATGTATATATAGATATATGTATATATATATATATGTATATATATGTATATATATATATATGTATATATATGTATATATATGTATATATATATATGTATATATATATGTATATATATATGTATATATATAAAGTTCATGTACATTGTTAACATGAAGTAAAAACAATATTTGTTTTAAAAGTGTTCAATATGTGTGTAGAACTTATAAATAAATAAATAAATAAATAAAAATAAATAAATAAAATTATATAAACATTTTAAGGAACCTACATGGATCGATCAACGTTTCAGCATAAGATATCTCACTATTGATGCAATTCTCTATCTATATAAAAGCCAAGTATGTTCAAGTATGGAGTACTGCTGCCATATCTGGGCAGGAGCTGCTAAAAGCAGCCTATCCTGCTTTGACAGAGTACAAAATAGACTTTGTGGCTTGGTAGGGGATGCCCTTTTCTCTTCCCTGCAGCCTCTCTCCCACAGAAGAGACGTTGCGAGCCTGTCTTTGTTTTATCGTTATTTTCATCGCAAGTGTTCGTCTGAGCTCTAATATCTGGTCCCCCCCCTCGCCAATCTTTCACGAAAAACACCCGTCTAGCTGAAACTACTGTCATTAATTTTCCCCACTCTTTATCTGTGCCTAAATCCAAGCATAGATTCCATGAGCAGAGCTTCTTTCTTAGAAGTGCACGCCTGTCGAACTCTCTTCCTGTTGCCTGTTTTCCACCTGACTACAACCTGGATGTCTTCAAGTCCAACATAAACAAATTCCTAACAAACCGCCCCCTTAAGTAAGACACTCCATCAAATCTCCAATACGATACTATCCCATTGATTACTGTACACGCAATAACCCTTATCCCCGAGTAGCTTCCGGGCCTTGATAAGTGGTGACCTTCATGTAAAAAAAAGAAGAAAAAAAACATTTCCATGCCTCATCAAGACTCTAAATCGATCTCGTCGCAGTTAGAAAATAATTTTAGAATAAAATCTTGCCAGAATTCCAATAGAAAATACAAAAGGAAGAAAGAAACACTCTTTTTTTTTTTCGATTTTTTGGTAATCACTAATCCCCCCTTCCCTCGTGTGTGTGTGTGTGCGTGTGTGTGCGTGTGTGTGTGTGTGTGCGTGTGTGTGTGTGTGTGTGTGTGTTTAAATAAAAAAAACGTCCTTTATTTTTTTTAAAGTTGACAATGTGAGACGGGTTCAACACATACCAGCACAGATTCAAGGTGTAGAAACATAATATAGCCGCATGTCACTGACACCCAGCGCCGCCGCCTCATAACCAACAATCAACCCTAACCCTAACCCTAACCCTAACCCTAACATGTCCAATAACGGAGAAAGATAATCACAGGTTTTTCCACGATATTATCAGGGTTTTTTTTTTTTAACACATTTGACTGATTTTGTTGACCCACATCTAATTACTTACCTGTATCCTAACAATCCACCCTTATTTTCATGAGCTTCAACCTACTGTACTCCCACCGACACCAAATGTTCACAAAAAAAAACCCACCCATCTAGCTACAACTACTATCAACTATTTCCCCCACTCTCTATCTGTGCTTAAATCTAAACGCAAATTTTTATGAACAAAACTTCTGTGGAACTCTGTTCCCCTGGCCTGCTTTCCAGTGAAAAAAAGGCGTGACAAAATCTGGCTCAATAACCTCTGTTTATGAAATTGTGTGAAAGATATTTGTGACGTATGTTTCAGAATTTTTTTTTTTTTTTTTTAAGTAGGATTGATAATTTATACTATGTGAACAACTATTTCCTGTTTGGTTATTATTCTCACAACGTTTCAGCCGATGTAGTCTCCAATTCTTTTTCAGCTACATTTGGCCTTTTGGCCGAGATCAAAGTGTAGTATCTGTTCCGGCAGATACTGCAAGCTATGACTAGCTATGACTAGCAAAGACCAGATGTGGGGGCAACCCCACATGCCTGACCTTTAACTAGCTCCCATTTCCCACCTCTTGGGAGCTGGTCCCCATTTTCCCTTCCCCCTCCCTTCACTCCTCACATTAAAAATCGGCCTTGTGCCTAATTTGCTCGGTGGGGGAGCAAATAAATACCATCTGTTCTTCAGATTCGGCACTTCCATTTCTTGTTCTCTTTCAGTGGAGGAAAAATCCTTCACGACTGAGACAATTTTTATTTTTGTACCTTTTCTCCACACTAAAAAACGACCCTGGTGTCTAACTCTGTCCCGTGGGGAGACATTGTAAATAGGTACATATGTTTCATAATGAACAGTCGTATGTCCGATAGTGATTACGTCCCGCTGGTATTAATATTGACAAGGGCCGAACTAAGTACAACTCAAAGTGACACAAAGTTTAGAAAATGAACGAGATCCCACAAAAAAAAAGAGGTCAAAAGTAAATAAAACGTCAACAGTAGAGTAAAACAGATGACGCATGACGTCACGGATATCGTTATTGAGAGAAACGAAGGTTTTCAGTTCAGTCTGTCTATCAGAATCGTGTGGGACACGTTGCTAATAATAACTAAAATGAAAACTTTGACAATCACTCAGTATGCAATGTCTCCCTAAGATCTCTGTTCGTTGTGTCCACCCATTTATCCTTAATAAGACAATTAAGAGAGCATTCATTTCTCCTCTTCCCCTCCCTTCCTCCCTCCCTACCTATCTACCTACCTACCTACCTTGTGTAGGCTATTTCTCTCCGGAATAAACTTAATATTAAACATGCAACGAACATCTTAGTCTCCTTTTTCTGGGCACGTATAAACTAAGTAATTAAAACATTACACATCTTTATAAATTCAGAGAATGTTTTAATTGACTCATGTACTCATGGTTGAAAGCGTTGGTTAACAATCGGTTCCGAGTAAGTCTTCTAGAGGTTGAATGTTCAGTCCTTACTACAGATGATGATAACTAAAAGAAAATAACATGAATTAAGTAAGTTTAAGAAGTAAAGCATAAGTTATTAGTCTCTCTCCCCATAAGTAAATTCTCTCCAATAAAACCTTGAAGAACTCAGCAAAGTTTCTTTTGTTTTTCATGCATGAATAGTTTATTTGTTTAAGTTTAACAGACGAGACAATCACGGGCACACTTGAAATGGAACTTATGAAACAATGATGAGAAGAAACGACTATAAAAAAAAGACAAGGTATAAACACCTCGTGCAGGTACTGTAACAGAGCCGGTGATACGCATTATAACAGCAACAGCAACAAATGACCAAGGGACAGGCACACACATAGACAGCTAGGATCAGGAAAAAAGTGTGTGCTTGCATGAGATGGAAATGTGGCCCCATGGTAACGTGAAAAACTTTTAAGCGCGTCTTGAGACATCAGGGTTTTGTTAACCACATGGCGAAATAAGGGACTTTTAAAACAATATGCGATGCATTGTTGGAAAGTACCGGCAATGAATGTCTTTTGTTGAAACTGAAAAACAAAAATGCCGAGTCAGATTTCTTTTTTTGTTTGTTTGTTTCCTTGTGAATGTCTCAGACACAATATATTGTGTTAAAAATGGCGAAATAAGAGATTTTTAAAACAATATACAATGCGCTGTTGGAAAGTACCGGTAATAAATGCCTTTCTCTGAAACTGAAAAACAAAAAAGCCGAGTCAGATTTCTTTTCTTTTCTTTGCTTTCTTGCGTCTGTCTTAGAAACAACATATTGTGTAAGAGTGTTAAAATGTAACGATACTATTTTAAAAGATTAACGACAACGTTGCATTACATAGAAAGAGACTTTATTCGATTTTCTTGGATACCCACGATTAAAAACGTAACAAACAGAGATTTCAAAAGATGAGGAATTGCATGCGATAATGGAGAAAAGTGTGCAAGAAATGGAAGACAATGAAGATGGATGAAAACTCAGATGTGGAGGGAGTATATGTGTATGGCAAAGCTCTGGAGATTGTCCCAAATTTGTTGGTTACTTTGGTGATACCATTGGAACACAGGGGGAAGCAGGTACTAGATTGCAAGAGTAAAGAGTGGATGAAGTAAGTTCAGGGAACCGCTGTCATTACTAACCAGCAGAGCGTAACCACTGTCGATAAAGGGAAAAGTCTATCATATTTGCGTGCACAATGTGATGATTAGGGCGATGACAGCAGAATATTCTTTTTGTTGTTTTGACTCTCGAGTATATATCCGACACAGTTAATCAACCAAGAACCACATCACTCTATATAAAAGCATATAAGATATCAACAGATACACACTCCAGATTTAAAAACAATGAAAACAATATGCTGTTGTCATAGCCCTAGTGATGATGTATGGAAGTGAAACCTGGCCAGTGACGAGATGCTATGCATGGGGAGAAACGATATAAGAATGATACAAGGAATGTATAACGCAAACCTTAAAGACAGCCTCAAATCCAATGAGATCAGTAGATTAAATCAGGACAGTATAGAGATATGTGTGCAGAACAGAATGCTCTGATGGTATGGTTACACTGAAAAAAAAATGGATAAGAGTTCCTGGGTTTATAGATGTTGAACAATCACGGTAACAAAATAGTATGTCTTCAAGTGGACAAAAATCAGACTTGTTATTCAAGAGAGAATTAAAAGAACGAGGAATACATCCATTTACAACCAGAAAGACTAACTGCTGTCGTCTGGATCATATTTTCTGTAAATATGAATACCTTAATCAAAAGACAGATTTTCGCTTGAAGAGATCTTAGCTATCAATAACTACATATTGAAACATTGTCATGTCGGTGTAGCTAAGCCTATTACACGCTTATAAATAAATATTAATTTACTATTGAGAACTACTTTATAGACCTGGTGGAAATTAAATTTTTGTCCCATGAATGCATTCTTAACATGGACTACTAAATATTCAAGTGGTGTCCTACTTGGCACAGGCACTGGCAGCTATGACTCTCCATCTATCTTTCTCTCCCTCAAGGCATTCATGAATTCATTGTTGCTCATCATTCAGAATCCCATTCATGCTGGTCAGGGAGGAGATACAGTGCATAGAGAGGAACCATATGAGAATGATATAAAAACGAAGATTAAATCCGGGCAGTATAGGGATATGTGTGCAGAGCAAGAGACTTAATTAATTTGGTCACATTGAAAGAATGGATTCGAGTTCTTGGCTCAGTAGATGTAAAATAGTTAAGATTCGGTTCACAGGGGGAAGGCCAAAGTAAACATCGGAGGAAGTGATAAGGATGAACTTGAGAGAAAGCAAGATAAATATATAAACCTGGCCAGGAATGGGTTGGAATATAGATGGGTGCAACAATACGGGGTTGGGAAAAAAGCAGAATATCCTTCTCTTATTTCCAAGGGGACTAAGTTTTAATAGCAAAATCACATCATATAACCTGGGATCCATACCGAAATTACTGCACTTCTTTGGCCCACTCTGTACAAGTGGCTGAGGGAAGAGTTAGGGGTATCCATAGATACGGAATAAGAGGGGAATTCAATATCACTGGCAACCATTTCAGGTGAAAGATCCCCCCCCCGTTTCCCCCCCAAAATATGGATAAAAATGCAAGATTTATTTGTTTATTATGAAAACTGGCCGTTTTAGAGATTTAAAACATAATGAAAAATGACTCGTAAGTCGAAAATATTCAACTTTGAAATTTGAAACTTTCCCATGCTCAAATCTTGTCCAACTTTTAGTATGATGCATAATAGACCAAACCTGGCATAAGGCTGCTAAAAAAAAACAAAAACAAATTCTTGCAATTTCTTTGTGGTTGGGGTATTTTTTGCGCTGTATTTACTGGACTAGAAGTCAATAAAAAAAAGCTTTCCAACACATGTAAAACGGACATTAAATCGATGTTTATGCTGATGATGCTGCTGATGATGATGATTGAAAAACAATTTCTTGTGATTCAGTAATAGAAGCCCTTATTTAATAATTCGATTAATGAATTTATTTATTGATGTAATATATACATGAAATTAAATTTTAATTGAAACGTTTTGTTTTTCATTGTTTTTTTCCTCATTAGTAGTACAAACGAGACACTTATAGAAACAAAGCTCCAGATGTGATCACCAAATGAATCTTCTCCACGTGGTGCATCATCACTATAGACTTTCAGTATAAGTTTCGAAGCATATTACTGCTAGGTAATTTAACGTCTTAAGTTATTTTGTCAGCTTTTCAAAGTCAGAATCCAATTAGCATTTAAGCTGACAAATTAGACTTTCCTTCTCTCTAATCAATTTTCATTTATTATTGTTGCACCATGTTATTTGCAATATATTCATGCTCATATTGGTCTAACGAAATTATGGAAAACACTTTTCTGTTTGTATGGAGAGAGACAAGGAGAGAGAGGTGGAGAGAGAGATCTACTGGTATAGTAGATCATTTTTTATCACCACTTCTGTCCTTGGTAACTTGCGTTCGACTGGTTTTGGAACCCAGTAGGTCTGATGTTTAAATGGAGATTGAGAGAGCGTATGTATATATATATAGAGAGAGAGAAAATAAAAAGGAACAAACCGTATTATGTGTTCATCAACGTTTCGTCTTTATTTTAAGACTTCCTCTGGATGAAATAAAGACGAAACGTAGATGAACACATAATACGGTTTGTTCCTTTTTATTTTCTCTATTTTGTCGGAATACTATTTCCATTATTTTCATCATATATATATATATATATATATACATATATATACGTGTGTGTGTGTGTGTGTGTGTGTGTATGCGTGTGTGTGTGTATGCGTGTGTGTGTATTATGTTTTTTTTAACAGTTCACTTCTCGTAAGTAAAAAAAAGAAAAGAAAGAAAATACTCCGGCTGCGATCATTAGACCGGATAAAAGTGCTTTCAAACTTATTTTTAACATAATGAATCTGTCATGTGAACTATTCACACATGCGCATTCATGGAACAGTTAACAAATGGATGAAAATCCAACGACCTCCCTATGTAAGGATTTTTCAAGTTTGAACCCTTAGCAGCACATTTTTCTGGATAAAAACAGATTAAAAAGTTTTCCACATGTCTGAATATCCTATATATCCAATTTCAAGTATATAGATCAAAAAATCCATTGAGTATATAGGTTGATAAGTTCCCTCACACACACACACACGTTTAAGATAAGATTCTGCAAAAGTGTATGGATATCCATCATTCACCTTATACAACTGCTGCCGCTAAGTTGTATCACAAAAGTTCATACTTTTAAGATTACTCTTTATAAAAAAATATTTCAATTTTGTTTTTAATAGAAATTGCCCAGACAAGGCATGAAGCTACTTGATGCAAAGAGCTAAAACATCTTTCTCAGAGTCAAAAACTTGCGAATGATAAATGTTATATGAATAGATTCCAACACAGAAAACAGCAATTCTCTCCCTTTGTCAGAAACGGCATTCGTTGAATGAGAGAACTAAAGGACAAAATAAATCTAATAAATTATTACAGATTATCTACTATGTATTAATAAAGTCGATTTTTCCTATGTAAATTCAGTCAGTACAGAACTATAAACACAGGTGTTATATAATTCCATTGTGTTTATGCTTCCTGCCAATAACTGATACATATTTTCAGAAATTATTAGTTTCATTCGATTTAAGAATTTCCTACATTAATTCTGACCTTGCAGATTCTCACAAAAAATTATATTTAGAGGAAGTTGGGAGTAACTTTTACTCACACAAAAAAATCTACTACCACTCTCCCAATAATCACTGGAACTGCTTCTTCATTGGATACATTTTTCAGTTCAGACAGGCATTATTTTATTTTTTTTATTGTGATATTATCTTCCATCCATTATAACATCTCTAAGTAAATATGGATCACTTGCTTTAGCTTATGTTTTTATTTTTATGGCACTTTCATTGGCTACAAACCTGTTCAGGAATAACTGAATGTAATTGCTAAAGAATTAAAAAATAAAACTTGGAAAAATAAAGCATGGCATCTTCTATTTCTCCATTCATTAAAACTTCCAGAAGTACATTCTAGTATGAAATAAAATAATTAAAATAAGGAAAATATTAATCTATTCATTTATTTTGCCTTTCTCATAGAATAGACGTCAGTAGTCGTTTTCTAGCAGGCACTCGACTGAGCTTCAATCTCTAGTTCCTTTGTCAAATTTTCACAGCGAAAACTTGTCTTTCTACCAACTCTGCTTTCTTTTCTTTCTCCTTGCACAGAACATCAAATGGAATTTCTATGGACTGTTTCTTTCCAAAACCTTCCTATTTCTGGAACACACTGCAAAAAGACTGCTTCCTAACGGCTATAACATGGTTATCTATCAAATCTACAAATTGACTCATTAATTAAAAAATGTATTCTAACTGGGAATTTGAAAAAAAAAATCAACTTTCTGTTGTAAGTTTAGGGTAAAGTTTGAAATCATTACAAAAAAAATTTTTTTTAATTTTTTTTTGTTTAAGTTAAGTGCAAAATATATTTTGTGTTTTATTTGTTTTCACAGGTTGCAGAAGTCTAACTTGGATGAAAAACTGTGCTTATCAATTGAAAAAAATAACACCAAAGGGAACTGTTGCATATTAAGAACCGGATTTCCTTAAATGTCCACTCGGGCTTGACCAGCACCTGACATGAATCGCTGGAATATACTGAGTGCCGCCAGTCAAATCTTAAAAGTGCTAAGAAACATAATATTTATCAGAAAAATTAATGCAAAAAAAAAAAAAAAACAATTAAATATAATAAAAAAACAAACTACTGTAAGTTTCATGAATGAATTTTTTTTTTTTTTAAAGAAAATGTTTTAAACATTTTTTAAAGAGAATTTTAAAGAAACAATTTATTTTGGGGGGTGTAATTTGAAGATTTTAATGTTTATTTATTTACTCATTTTTTTTTTTTTTTCAAGAAAGAAAAGTTTTAAGAATTGTTTTTTTTTTTGTTTTTTTTAGTGAAATTCAGGGTCAGATTTTTTTTAACCATGTTGGTTGCCCAAAGGTAAATGATCTTGATTATTTTGGTAATTTCCATTCGCACTTTGAGCAAAGAAAGTCCAAGCAAAGAAGGTCCATTGTTTTGTGTACAGTAGTTTATGTCTGTAGCAATTTGTTAAAATCAAAAATTAATTTCATTTTTCTTCCAATTCATTAAAAATCGTCTACTTATTATGTGGCTCCTTATTAGCTCATCACGTTTGTTGTTGCTTTCTAATTAATTAATCAACTTGGCCAGCGCTTGGCATATTCCAGTGGTCTTTGTAAATGTCCTACCAGACATTTATGAAAATGCAGTTCTTAATATGCCCTAGCACTCACCAAAGAATCACGCACACACAAAAAAAAAAACAACAAAAAAATACCCTTATTTAAAAAAAAATGTCCCTTTATTTATAAATATATCTTATATATTCACGCAAGAAAAATAACAATACATTTTAGTTGATGCATAATATTTTGACATCGATCCCAATACTGCACAAGTCATCAAAAATTGGAATTTAAAAAATATTCTCGTCTAGAAAAATAAATGTAAAAGAAAATAGTTCAAAAATACAGTTTTTTGATTCATCAAAGGGAGATCATGAAATCGCCTTGCTGTTGGTGAAGGGCATAGCCAAACCAACGGAGGTCCCTTGTGAGGATAGATTGGGTGAGTGAGGATGATTTGCAGCCTGTGTGGACCACAGTGTTGCGAGCGAACCCAAAGGATGTGGTGTAGACACTGATGATCAAACACCTCAAGTTTGTGTTGATCAGCGATTCATCAGCCACGTACAGAAGGATGGTGTGGACCAAGGACTTATAAATTCTGATTTTCGTTCTCAGGATTATTTCATGCCAGGACCACAGACAGGAGTGAAAGCGGTTGAAGACAAGGCGGGCATTGGTGATGCGATTGTGGATATCTTCTTCCCCTTGGTCAGTTGCAGTTTTAATTTATTTTGAAATCCCAATTATTTTATAAAACCTTTAAAAAAATTATTTTAATTCAAGAAATCTTCATTTACATAATGTTTCAATTTGTACTATTGTGTTAATTAAAATTCTTTGAACTTCTTAAATTGTCTCCCCTTGTTGGGAGTCTTCAAAAAGAAAAAAGAAAAAAAAAGAAACGATAATGTCATAAAAAAACTAAAATGCGCAAATGCTGAAATCGCTAATTAAAAAATGGGTGCTTGTGCAGAACTATGTATTTTGAACCAAATACATTTCAGGTGAAAACATTATTATGTACTTACATGTCATGTGGAAATTAGTAAAAATTCCCAAAAAGTCATCCAATAAAAAAATAACTATAAGTAAAAAATAGAATTTATCAGATTATTGAATTTTATCATAGGTTTTAAAGTATTAAAGTTGGAGAAGTTCTTAAAATATGAAAAATTAACTTATCTCCCTTGCTTTCCTTGAAATCCGCCATTGAAAAGATAAAAAAATCTCCAACCACTAATTTCTATGACTTTTTTCAGATAAACAGATCTTCCACATCTGATCATTTTACATAATTTTCGGAATTTATACAAATTTCGACATCACACTTAACTACATAATAGTGTTTTTACAGAAAAGATGTTGGTTTCAAAATTCACAAAAAAAGAAATATTTGTTTATCTATACACTCTAAAAATTCTGAGGATGATATCTTGCTTGTCACCGTACACACTTATCTGTACATACATGCTTTATTTGTTTGGGGGGGGGAGACAAGTGAATAATGTAAATAAAGAGTTAATGATAAGAGAATTGGTGAGAGGGAAAGAGAGAGAAGACGTGTCTAGTATAATATCACAATGTATTCATACTTTGTGAAATCCTTTGACTTTGTAGACCTACAAACATGATTATCAACCAAGATCAAAGTTAAAAAGTATATATATATATATATATATTATATGTATAACAAATACTGATTCATGATGGTCTAGTTTTCACTAAAGTTAAAATACTACTTTTTATACAAAAACAACTTTGCATCCAGAGCATTATATTTATTGTGAAATTGACTTTTAATGGTCCCTAACAAACTATTTATAAATTTATAAAAATCGCCACATGGAAGAAGGCAAGAAAAAATATCTAAGCATTAAACGTAGTTTCATGTTGTGGTTTTTGTTATATATTATTATTATTAAATATTACAAAATGAGGAATCATTTCCATGAAAAATCCAGTTAGTATAATGCATCTAAAACTGAGAAAAGCAGTTTTTACTTGACTTCGTTATTAGATAAACTCGATATCACGTATAATTCAGTGGACATTTTGTTTTGTTTTGACTTATTTTCAAATGTGTGTTTGCATAGTAGTAACTGGATTTTTAACGAAAATTATTCCTCATTTCGTAATATATAACAAAAACAAAAATATAAAATTACAAGATTTTTTTTTTTCTCACGTTTTTCCATAACCGCGATCTTTATAAACTGACCAAATTAATCGTCCTGATTAAACGTTAGAATAATTTTCTTTTTAAATATTAATGTTTAAAGGTGATTAAAAACAAAAACATGACCTTCCACAAATGCTATAATCGATTTTAATTCCAGGTGGCAACGAAAAAAAAAAAAAAAAAAAAAACAAAGAAAAAAGGGTGTGGGACATTATATTAAAACCATTAAAAATGAATCTCGACCGAATTAACTGTAGTTACTGAGAATTGTTATCTGTCGCTGAAAATGAAACTATATGTAATTGAACAGACGTTTAGAATAATAACGCAAAATATAAAATGACGCAACAATGCAGTATAGTTAACAGAAAAAATAGACTAACGCAATAATTCAGTATAGTTAACAGAAGAAAAAAAATCGACCGTCATTTTTGATTGACTAGTGTTCAGTAACAAAATGTAGTTTTAGAACTTTAACACTATACAGGTCGGTAGAAATTTAAAGGTGATTACCTCAATAGTAAAAAAATTATGATTACACGAAACCATCATTATATACTTACTTGTTAGGCTAAAAATATAAATAAAAGGCTGTACACACCAAAATTTATGCAAATTCGCCCAATATTTTTGTTTTTAAAAACTAAAATCAAAACATCTCCAGCGCAAATTTTGGAATCCATTCTTGACATGGACGGAGAGACTTTGTTGACTCTTAAAGTTTGAGTTACGCCCCTTTAACACTTTTAATAAAGGTGAAAAATGACCGATGAGAGAATTCGACAATCATTTTTTTTTTTTTTTTACAATAAAAATACTGGATGAATTTGTATAATTTTCGGTGCACTTTTTTTTTGTTTTTAAACATAACACATAAGTACATATTAAGCTTCTATGCTAATATCAAATATGGTTTTACTAAATGTGTACGAGTGTTCATTTGGTTAATTACCGGCTTCCATACTTTTGTTTGGTAAAAATAGACAAGATATCATAGTGGGTCTACAAAATGTTTAATCTTTGCGCAATAATATTTTTAATCGGTTTTAATCTGGCGATAAAATAGCTGGCAAGAGCCATGTTTATACTGAAATTTAATATTTAAAAAAAAATGTTAAACACAATTAATTAAAAATCTATATTGTAACAGAACATTTTTACATAACGGAATTTTAATAATTTTTAATCTTTTAAAAATTATTTAGTTTTTAGGAAGTTTCTTTTTCTTGGCAATTCAACTGATAATAATATATATTAATTAGAAAAAACGCTATTTAAAAAAAAAACATTAAATTCATATCATTTTTTAATTGCAACTTCAAGGTAAGTTTTTGTTCAATACATGTATTTAAATTTTTAAAAAATAAATAATTTTTACTTATTTGAACTCTTATGTTTCATAATAAATAGAAATGTCGATAGAGTTAAATATATTTTGTTCAAATTTCAAAAATATAAATGGGGGGGCACTAAAAAAATATATATATATTTCCTCTAATATATTTTACGGAAATTGCAGCTTATAAGTAATTTCATTATAAAATGGATAAGTATTGAAAATCTGACGATTAGTTGATTTTTGCTAGATTTATTAAACACGGGTAGGTTTTCACGTTCGGAATGCTTACTACATGGGAACGTTATTTTAAATCGTCAATTATGTAAAAACGATTTGTCTCACAATTTCATTATTTTCATACAATGAAAAAAATTTTTTAAATAAATTACTAGTTTATCTTACGCTTTTTTTTAAATGGGACAAAAGTTATATTGATAATATTAACTCATAATAAAGTTACATTGTGTTACATATGGGGGGGGATAATTCTGTGGTGAATTTTGGAGGTGCCTATTAATAATAGGCTATTATTCTCGATTTCAAAATTAGAACCCAATTTGGTACTTTGGGCGGTGCTATATTGTAGATAGGATTTTCCAATTAAGTTCAAGTTTTATGATATCCTACTTATTAAATTGCGGTTAAAATAAAGTTCCGTCCGTCTTTGTTTACACTCTTCGTCAGCTGATCTGATATATATGAATTTAATGAAGGCACGTTACTTATGGAAAAACGGTTAATTAAACTGCAGAAGGCTTCTGCAGTTTAATTAACTGAGAAGCACCTGTTAAAAACTATACAAGTTCTATAAGTGAATTACCCCCTTCTAAAAATAAAAAGAATGAAAAATAGAAAAGTATTTTTTTGTAAACTGCTCATGAAAACTTACTGACAGCATAATTAGCATCCTAAATTAAGAGATGAAAAAAAATGAACGAATCTCTTAGTAAAAGAAAGTTGTCTCCCTTAAAACAATGACAAATTGTAAAACAGCGCCGAAATGGGTATATATACTTAAATAATTGCTAGAAAAAAAATATCATGCAAACGGAAGTTAGAGAAGTAATGGCAATAATGTTATTATTTCAGCACGATCCATAAACTGTATAAGTATCAAATAGGATATTCCCCATAAAATACATTTTAAGTATAAAAAAAAAAACAATGGTGCTTATGCACTTATGTTACCGTGCTATTTTTTAAAAATAGTATTTTCAAGTTAAATTCAAGCTTTACAATGTCTTTTTATATTAAATTGTTAGGTGAAAGTACAGAATAATTACAAAACATCTTCCCCTCCCCATGTTACGAATGGCTTACCGAATAATAACATTATTATTTCAGCGGTACAATAGGTGCATAAGTACTAAAACAATTACGTATTTACGTGTCATGTTGAAATTCGTAAAAATTCCCAAAGTTAAGAAAAATGACCGAGTAGAAGATCTGCTAGAATTATATTTTATAGTTAGTTATCAGAAATTCTCGGACCGCCATTTTCTATTTTGAAATCGCGGACGTGATAACAAGGGAAATAACTCAGTTTGTCATACAAAAATTGTTCGCAGTAGACTAAACCGATAAAAGTGCATCATTCGAAATTGTATATTTTTCGTACTTATTTTTTTTACTAATTTGTGGAATTTTTACTGATTTCGATATAACACGTTAGTGCGCCAACTGCGCCATAGTGTTTTGTTTTACTAAAAATGCATTTTTTATATCCAATAATAAACAAGCAGTCAAGCCAGTGAGCACCAAAATAAATAAAGGTGCGTGTGTAGAATGGTTATCTTTTAAACCAACGCATTTTAGGTGAAACCATTATTAGGTGTTATGTCGAAATGAGTACAAATTCCAAAAATTACGAAAAAATGATCACGTAAAAATATTGTTACAAGTAGGTGCTTCTACACTTTATTGCCGAAATTGGAGACGCCATTTTATTTCACGCACCCCACCTGCTGTGCAAATGTAAGAGAGACACCATTATTTTAAACTATGGCCGAAGCATGAAATAATTAACAAAAAATTAAACTTCCGGAAAGAACTATGAAAAAAGTGAATAAATTATTGAAAACGGGAAATAAAAACCAAAACATTTATTGTATAAAAATTTATGAAAATATAATTGTAAAAACATTTATTGAAAAGTTTCCGTAGGAAAATATAATTTTAATATAATTTTGTAATGAAAGCAACATTGGATTTTTATAAAATAGTCTGGTTTTTGTTGGGGTTTTTTTTTTCGAACAAATAAATAATTTTAAACATGTTATTGAATTAAAGCAAGTTTGAAGGGTTAACAACAAATTAATCAATAACGTGTTTAAAATTATTTATTTGTTGGAAAAAAACAAAAAAACAAACAAAAACTATTTTATAAAAATCGAATGTTGCTTTCATTACAATATTATATCATGCTTCGGCCACAGTTTAAAATAATGGTGTCTCCCTTACATTTGCACAGCAGGTGCGTGAAATAAAATGGCGTCTCCAATTTCGGCAATAAAGTGTAGAAGCACCCAAGTACAAATAGAATTTATTGAATTATCGAATTTTATCGTATGTTTTAATGGAAAATAGTCCTGCTGCGACCAATTCAGTATGGCAAACAATTAAGGGTTCACCTGTTTAAACTATTTTTAAATAACATAATCGTGGATGATTTTTTTAATACATCTAGCATGGATGCTTTTTTTTTTTTTTTAATTTATACTAATTTCGACAGGACATGTAAGTACGTAATAATGTTTTCACCGGAAATGCGTCAGTTTAAAAGATCAATCGGAATTTATGATTCTTTTGACTCCCAATTTTTCGTCTGCTAAATTTTTTTTTAAATAGTATTTTCAAGTTAAATTAAAGTTTTACGATATCTTTTTGCTTTGTTAGGTAAAAGTACAGAATAGTTATAATACATCCGCCAGGCCGGTCAAATAAGTGCATAAGTGCCAATAAAGTGATTTTTAATATCGTATTCAGCTAAATCCATAATAAGGGGCACTTGAATGAATGGTTTGTTTTATTGACGCTCTACACCGTAATCACGTGATTAAAATTTTAGCAGACGAAAAATAGTGAGTCAAAAGAGTAATGAGTTCCGATCAATCGACACAAACATCTAAATAATATTAAGTGGTTATAGGCAAAGAAATATCCATTTCTTTGCAGACTTCTTTGATAACCACCAAAAGTTTTTCCACGTCTTCGGGAAAGATTTGCCCTATCGTTCCGATGCGGAAACAGTCCTTGTTGATAACTTTTCCAGGGTAGATGACGAGGTCCCGCTCGTTTAATTTTTGGTAAAATGTCTTAAAATCAAAATTTGGGTCATTGGGATAGTGAAACGATGTGATGATGTAACTAGGTTGGTCGGGCTGGGTTAAAAGTTCCTGAAAACCAAGTTTCCGCATGCCTTCTTTTAAAATTGACCGGTTCTTCATATAACGAGCGGCCCGTCCTTCTAGGCCTCCTTCTTGTTCGAACTCTTCGATGGCTTGTTGGAAGGCTAGCATGGCGTGAGTCGGTGGGGTGAACCGAAACTGTCCGCTCTTTTCAAGGTTGTTGTATTGGTCAATAAGGTCCAAGCTGAGGC
Source organism: Euprymna scolopes (assembly GCF_053919585.1). NCBI lineage: Eukaryota > Metazoa > Mollusca > Cephalopoda > Sepiida > Sepiolidae > Euprymna > Euprymna scolopes. The sequence goes on from NC_136517.1 coordinate 52,386,281, forward strand.
ACCGGGAGAACCCTTCGCACTGGAGGAGCTTCTCCGTGCGGGCAATCACATACGAAAAACCGGGCACCCCTTCCAAGCATTTATTTGCAGAGCTGACCATGTAGTCGATGCTCCCGGCCTGGAAGTCCAGCGGTACGGCCCCAAAACTACTCATAGCGTCGACGAAATAACTCCCATCTTTAAGGAATTTCTTCACGGTTTTCCCAACTTCGACGACCGGGTTGATAATTCCACAACTTGTCTCACAGTGGACGATCGACACGAGGGTGAACGTGGAATCTTTGCGTAGGGTATCTTCCACCTTTGCCACATCGACGGGTTGACCCTCGTCGAAAGAGAGCAAAAGTCGGGGTATGTTAAGGGCATCGCAGATTGTGGCCATTCGTTTACCATAAGCCCCGTTCTCTAGAATAAGTACTTTCCCATTATCGCGGGGCACTGTTGATTGTATCACGGCTTCGACAGAGTAGGTGCCACTCCCTTGGACGGGTATCGTCGTATAGTTTTCTTTAGTAACCCCGGCGATGTCTAGCAGTTTCTGGCGAATATTAGCCACACAGTTTATAAATGCTACGTCCCTGGAGCCCAGATCTCTGAGCATAGCTTCTTTAGTCGAAGTGCTGGTACCGAGGGGCCCCGGTGTAAAAAGTTTTTTAGCCGATTTTGTTGTTGACGAACTAGATCGGAAAATAACTTGATTACTACTACGACATCCATTTTTTTGAAGTGTTGATACTGCCGCTATTTTGAGGAACTGGTGTTGATTTCTTAAGTTTGTGGCTTTTAACAAGCGATAAAATGAGTAAACAGGTTTGTTTAGGATCTGGAACATTGTTACAGAGTTAATTTAACCGGCAAAGACACGACAAATACGCCTCCTGCTTAATTTAGAGTTAACTCCCTTACATTCAAGTAAAAACTTGAAGTAACGACCGGTGGCAGGCGGACAGTTGGGCAACGGACATTCTGCTAAAATCTATATCTTTGCGCTAATAAAATTACGTGGTATCTCCCGCGTCTTTGCATAGACGGGTGATTCTTGCCTGTACTTACTTGACTTACACATATTATACTATCAATCGATTATTTATTGATATTATTATGATATAAAAAAACAGCGCCGGTTTTCGGGGTTGCTGGAAACGAATATCACAGTTAAATTTGGTTTATGCTATGAAGAAATTACTAGATGACCAGAAAGTGGGTGCTCATTTTACGTTAAATTTATATAGGAAAGTGATCCCCACTTTTTGGAAAAGTAATGTCTACATATCATGAAAACTACTTATCTGCCCCAAATTTAAATGTGATATTCGTTTTCTGCACCACCGAAAACCTGCAAATTTTACAATATAATTATCCACTGACACGTGTTTCGTCGTCTACGACTCATCAGAGCCACTCTAATGAGTCGTAGACGACGAAACACGTGTCAGTGGATAATTATATTTTAAAAATAATATATATATATATATATATATATATATATATATATATATACCGCTCCCCATGTGGGGGTACCAAATCGGTTAAAGGGAAAATTATTCCCAATTCGCATTTAGGTAAAAATGCACTTTCGTAAATAATTGAATTCATTCAAAACATATCACAAAAACAAAAACAAATAACATCTATATATATATATATATATTGTGGGAACATGCCAACCGAATGCTAACGTCTCCAGCATAAGAGACAAAATAAAAAATCGTCGTTTGCACATGGCTCCGCGCATCGCTTCCGTTTGGAAAAAGAAAAATAAGAAACCATAAAAGAATTATGAACCAATGGCAGAGCTCCCCGCCGAAAATAAAGGCCTAAATTATCACAGCCGCTGGGAGCCGGTTTACGACTATAAAACGAGGGGACCAGAAAGAAAAGAAGGAGAGATTCGCCTAGCTGCGTCAGTGAACGCACGGACAGTCTTCCACCAGACCTAAAGAGATGAAGAAGAAGAAGAAGAAATAAGGCACCAGTGAACTGAAGCCAACTCCGCTCTCACGTTATGAGCCGAGACGCCTTCAATTCTAACAATGCCTATTTTACACAAACCAAAGAAGAAAAAGAAGAAGAAGAAAAACACAGGAGGCGAAAACGCCGTGCTGCTAGGTTGATAAATGTAGTCGCCGCTCTCAAGTTAAAAGCCTGACACATATCACCAAAGTAGCACGACCAGCCACTCACTTCCCACCCCCGTCGTCTGAAAAGATAAGTACGCTTTGTTTAATTATACTACCCTACTCAAGTTCATTCCGTATCAATGCATACACACGCTGGACTATCATTCTCAATTTTCCTACAACAATTATCTCTCTTCCCACGCGCGAACAAACAATAGTGACCCGAACTTGAGATGAAAACACATTTCCTTTTTGCTACAACACCAGTCCTGCAACGAACATTGGCCACATACGCGCGGACATATTGTAACTAAAACGTTCATTTCTTTCAATAGCAAATAAACCACGTTTATCTTATCCATTAATTGAGTCTTGCTTTCCTTCAATTCCTCATTCGTTTCATTATTCTCTTGTAACGGGTTTTGGGTATTTATATATCCTAGTCTCCTACAATATATACACAATTTTTAAAATGTAATTATCCACTGGCACGTGTTTCGGCATCTATGACTCATCAAAGTGGTTGACTCTAGCGAGATTCAAAATCAGGACCCCATGGATAGAAGCCTAAACTTCTACCATTCTATCACGCGACTGCTGAGTACATTGCAATTTACGTAGATGTTATGTATTTGTTTTTATTTTGCGATACTTTTTGAATGAATGCAATTATTTATACGAAAGTGCATTTTTACTTAAATGCGAATTCGGAATGATTTTCCCTTTTATCAATTTGGTATCCCCAAATGGGGAGCGGTATATATATCGTTTTTTAAATATAATTATCCACTGACACATGTTTTGTCATGTACAATTCATTGTATATATATATTAAAGAAGCTTTTAGTATTTTTACAGAAAAACACTAAAATAAAACATGCAGTCGAAATTTCTAGGAATACAAACTAAATTCAACCTCTCGCAGACTTAAGCACTTGCACATGCTGAAACTCCACATTTACAAAAGAGGATTTAAAACAATATGGCAGTGACAATAAAATCAAATAAAATAAAATAAAACCTTAACTTGCATTGTGAAATAGAAAACAAGGAGCATCAGCTGTTTACCATGTAGCTGTTTCAGATATTTAAAAACAGAGAAGCTGTTATATTCATGGCTCTCCGGTGGAAAATATGTTCCCCAATAAGAAATGTAGACAGGATCCAGTTACTATTTATATTGTAGCGACCAGCTAACCCAAGTCGCTTGTCAAATTAACAAAAGAATTCACGCGGGCTGAATCTATTTATTGCGGGGACATTTTGATTGTGCCACTGAACACTCACACAAATCAGTATTGTGCAAGGAAATGTGGTTGTAATGCATCACCTTGACACACAAACTCATGGGACTACATTTCTGTCTTTTCGTGTAGGAATACGGTGAACAGGTTAGAACATACAAGAAAGCAGGTATATAAAGATTAACGCACCAAAATTTAAACATGTCTGTGTTTCTCAAGTCACCACATTGACGCCTGTGATGTTGCTCATGTCTAACTCTGCCCCAAAAAACGTTAAACCGTGCAAGGTCCAGGGAGCATTCCCACAAGTAACCATCACCGTTGCTCATTGTTATCACATATACCAGACACTTTCTATTTAGACATAAAACAGCATCGCCAAGAATGCCACAAACTAGAAAGAGTTTTCTCAAGACTCTATCGTCACCGCCTGTAACGTTGCTGGGGGTCTAACTCAAAAGGACGTTTAAGGACTACTAAATTCAGACAGCCATTCCATAGGTCCCAGCAATGATTGCCCGATCTACAGACAGTCTTTCACAGACTGAATAACTGGCTCAAAATTATTACCACGTGTTCTCAACTGCTAGTACCCACATTGACACGGATAAAAGTGTTGGATATAAACTGCAAATCTAAGAAATATGCTATTACTCATTAAGGAAGCTCACGCAAGCCACAACGAATGAATATTCTATTCTTACAAACTTTTTCTTCCTAGTATTCGATATTTGTAATGTTTTCTTTGTTAAATAACGCTGATCCTTGTGCAAGGACCCGTGGCACAGTGGTTAGAGTACTTGGAAAAATCAATGTTAAAAAGTGATATTCTCTTGAAGGTTCAATCCTCAGTGTAGGCGACTGGAAAATACAATTGCAAATTACTTAGGACCTCTATAGCTGACGGAACAAGAGCACACTACTCCCGTGAAATAAATAAAGGGTTCCGCTCGAAATTTCGTCCAAATTCCCAAGTTTGACAGAAACATTCCCGAGTTCAACAAGATACACCTGAAGAAGGTCGGAGGTTACATCGACCGAAACGTTGTGAAAATCACACTCAAGACGAGAACAGTTGTCCGCGTAATCCAAATAATACGAGTAACCAATCCTTAATTCAGAAACGACAAATCTCTTTCTAAATATATTTATCTATGCGTATATATATATATTTGTTTAAAAAATTTTGCCTACTAAACTCCTGTCAGTTTTTGATCATCAGACATGAAACTTAATATATAGGGTATTCGAACCCATGCAAAACTTTATATTTGGGTTTTAGCCGGGGAAAATCAGTGCAAAAGTGTGAAAATTAAAAAAATTGAATTTGCCAGGTGATGGTCAAATGACAGCATTACGAATGTGTATGCGTAACGTAATCATTATTGGTTCATGTTTTAATTTTTAGCCTTGCAGCAAACGTCTTCATAGCTCAGGCATTAATATCAAAGGAAAAAGTAAATCATACGCTAAACGTTTTGGTTAAATTCTTAGTGATGGTGCAAGAGTCATCATTTTTTTTTTTTACTTTTTAAATCATCACTATATATTGGGTCCAATATAATAGAATAATACAAAATCTGCATTAATCAAAACATCATATTTAAGTGTATTTAATGACCGAGCAATGCCGGGTGGCCTTCTAGTATATTTCTCTACAATTATATAAATGCAACTTTGTCTGTGTGTATGTGAGTTCGTTCGTTATAGACTAAAAAACAGCTGGACCGATTTTTATGAAATTTCACACAAATGTACTTGCTGCGCCTGGCAGTGTTTTAAGCTAAGTTTTAGCATCGAAATGTTTACAACAAGTATCGGCAACTGATATTCGTTATGTATTATTGTACGTATGCAAATGAAAATGAACGGACATTTCTCCAGGTTGTTGCTTAGCAACGAGCCAGACTAATGCTGACACTGTTATTTATGTTATGGAATTGTTCATATAACTATTACACACTTCACAGCGCACGCACAGATGCACACACGACCATTACAGCGTGTTTTTTCTTACTTTTTTTTTTGACGACGTAACTCCTTAATGTTGTTCCGTTAATTGGAAAAAAATAGTTCTCCCATTGTTTTCATTAACTTGACTTTAATTAACACTTTAAATAATATTTATTTATACAAATACAAATCCATTAACTTACCAAAAATTATTTTTTTCTTTGACTAAGTAATCAAAACAAAACACTCCCCATAACAATAAGACTACATTACTTATACAATACTTATGCATTTACGAACGCTTTAAAAGTCTCTCTTTTCTCATTTAATCTTCTCATAAAATTTGATTGAGATTTTTTTTTTGAAAATTTATATTTTTACATATTTATTTTATCTTACACTTCAAAAGCATAAAAATGGCATTAAATCAACCCCCCGACCAAGGTCGGGTAATACTGCTTATATATTCACCCCAAACAAGGATCATTGCCATTGAGACAGAAGTTTTTTTATGGCAATGGCTGCTAGGAGACTATGCCTATATGAAATCTAACAGCAAGATATCTGTTCACATTATATTTAAATTCCTGCATGAAAGTACAGTCAGGTTTGTTTGTTTGTTTTTTGTTTTTTGTTTTCAGGTTATTTAATGCCGAATCCAGTGATTTTGAAGAAAAATTTTTTATAGACTATATTTGTTTTTTTTTTAAGTCAGTTTCTATTTAACCCATAGTTGGGACCCTAACAGGTACTACCACTCTGGGTCAGAGTGGACCTGGGAGCAATGGCAATTAAAGGGTGGCTCCACACTCTCCAAAGCCCGCAAACTGGGGCCTCACCATCGGATATAGTTTAAGGTCATATCCAGAACCGTACAGTCATGAAAGCAGGAAATAGGGAGGGAATTCCAAAATCTAGTACTATAAGTTTGTCAGAACACATTCCATTAATGTATTAGATTGGCATCTAAGTTCTTAGCGTTTTTTTAAATATATTGTTTTGAAAAATGTATTTGTTATATTTTATTTATTTTGGTTAAGTTATTTCATTTTATTTATTTTCAGATCATCAAAATGGAACAAAGTTGCGAACACGAACGGAGAATGCATGATTGATTAAATGGTTGTTAGTTCTTATTTTACTTTTAAAAAAAAATGTAGATTTCAAAAACGGTAAGAACTTAGTTGCCAACTTAATACTTGTAAAACAAACACAGGGATGCAACATTGTCGTGATGGAACAGGGGTTGGAGCTTTGTTGACGGTGCAAGATCTATTAGATTAAAAACTCTTTTTTTTAGATCCTGTCTAGTAGAGAGAGAGAGAGAATAGTGGTTGCTGCACCGGCCCATATGTACTCCTTGCATGGACGAATGGTAACTTCATAGAAATACAGGATATTATCAGGTATGAATAGTTTTCTAACGCAGTTGAGGGAGCCTGCCGTCTTTGCAGGTTTAAATATCATATAATAATTTGTAGAAAAGGAAGCAATTTATTAAAATCATGGCAAAATGCGAGAAGAATCTGTTTAAGCATTAAAAGTAGTTTTATGTTGTGGTTTTCATTATTTTTGTTTAATATAAATCTCACCTGTCTGTTTAAATGTATGTATGTATGTATGGCGAATGAACTCTTTTTCTGGGTCAACGGCCAACTAGCACCGTGTATATTTGTGTGTGTGTGTATATGTGTATTGGGGTAGAGAGGGCTCCCGTAAGCCGTGGTGAAGGCAACCTTTCTAGGAGAAGCAAATCTCTGATTTAAAAAACCATAAAGCGGAAGACCAGTACCCGCATTAAGCTGGTCTGCAGTTTAATTTGTTGCTGGCTATCTTGCTCTTGCTTGTTGCTGGATCTCAACATTTTGAACCGAGAGAGAGACTTAGCTGTCGTACAAAGCTAAGACTCTGTAACATCATATTTGTATAGATACTCCCTCAGACATTTGGGCTCATGGATTTTAAATGTCTGAGGGAGTGGCACTCGTCTCACAAGACGTTGCAATCATCATCATGTATGTATGTGTGTATGTATGTATATATGTTTGTTTGTTTGTCTGCCTAAAACTTTTGACAGAAGTGACTGATTTTCATGAGATCAGTATTGTTTTGAAGCTTAACTCTTCGGACGACAAATATCGAAAAATTGGTTAAAAACATTAATTGCTTCACCCTCAAATAGGCACTTTCGCCGATATTTTCGAAAGTTATCCCCTCTTTATGAGTGACTAGTCTTAATTTAAACTTTTTCTACTTCCGGTTTGGCGATGGATGCAACGGAAAAAACATCATTTTTTTTTTTCACATTCTTTTCTTCCTTCGCGGTACAAGTTCGAGCCTGCTTACCTACTACCACTTTTTTTTCTTGTTCAATACACCTCTAAACACCTGGGCAATGTGGACCACCCAGGCTAGTCTATTATATAAAGGGCAAACGTCCGTGTGTATGTATGTATGTTTGTTTTTATGACCAGCTAATAGTCAAAAAATTTTAAAAAATGGACTACTATGAATATAGTATCAACTGATATAATAATGACCCGGATGTATAATATCTAAAAATTAGAAAAAAAGCTATCAATTCTTTGAGATACAAATGTCGTTTTATTTGAAGGTAGGGGCAGGTAAAAATCTTACCTTCAACGCTCTTTCTTAACAATTACAATCTATACATGCGTCAATGCTGTTCATTCCTACCTTTATTTTAAAAAGATAAATTTACAACGTCATAACATCATTGCAATGTTGACCTAATGGATAGCGTGTTCACTTTGTAGGGTTCGCGCCCAGCACGGGTCATTTTTTTTTTTTCTTTTAATAGCACTATAGGTAATCAGAAATCATTTCTAAAACATAAAAGCGTTTATTTTGATTAAAAAAAAAAAAAAAAGAAACACTTGTGCAGTTTGCGAAGTGCGGACAATAACTTTTCGCTTTCTTTAAAATTTTATTTCTATTTTGTTATTTTTAAAATTGAATTAATGTCAGTTTGTTTTAATTGAAAGTTTTTTTTCTCTCCTATCTTTGAAGAAGACATAAAAATAATTATGAAGTTTACGGACCGTTTAGTAATCTATATATGTATAAGAGTGAAATTGTCTGTGTGTATGTGTATGTGTATGTGTGTGTGTGTGCATTTCCCTACCAAACTACTCTGTTAATTTTCGGTCTACAGACTTGAGATTTGACATAAGGGGTATTGAGATTTGGGAAAATCTTTTTAATCGGTTTTCGACAAGGGTATTTATACATAGGGCAAGTTATGAACAGTAGATAGGGCCCAAACAAAACCAGGCTGAACTGCTAGTATTTAACAAAAACAGCAATATAAAACTATTTTAATGCCTGAACAGACCTTTTTTCTAGCGTTCTTCGATGAACATGATCTTTCTAGATAGCTGGAAAGGATTGTTAACGAAAAGAAAAAAGGCTTTGAAAAAAAATAGAAAAAAGGCTTTGAAAAAAAAAACAAAAAAGGTTTTGAAACAAAAAAGAAAAAAGGTTTTGAAATAAAAAAGAAAAAAGCTTTGAAAAAAAGAAAGAAAGAAAGCTTAGAAAAAAAAGAAAGAAAAAACGCTTTGAAAAACAAAAAGATAAAAGGCTTTGAAAAAAAGAAACAAGCTTTTAAAACAAAAAGAAAAAAGGCTTTGAAAAAAAAGAAAAAAATGTTTTGAAAAAAAAAGAAAGAAAAAGGCTTTTAAAAAAAAAGAAAAAGGCTTCAAAAAAAAGAAAGAAAAAAAGCCTTTGAAAAAAAAAGAAAACAAAACAATTTGTATGAATTAATTTTTATATTGCATACATAGTTGAGTGCATGTATGTGGCCAGAATTTACAATAGTAGATTTGTTTTTGTTTGTTTTGTTTTTTTGTTTGTTTGTTTGTTTTTGTTTTGTTTTTTGAAAGAAATCAAATAAAATTGGTTTAGACGTTACATGAGAGATCTTTTTTTGTTTATATTTACATGCCAAAATTTCCATCATATTTAGTTGTAGTTTGGTCGGTATACTGATACACAAACGATTAGTACACCACTGACCAGTGATGTAGCTAGAGGGGGCGGAGGAGGGCGGTCTGCCTGGGGTGACAGCAAAAGAGGGGTGACACAATATCATCCCTGCCAAAAAAAGTTTTCAGTCCCAGCCTAAGGTGCAAAAATCGTCTGGAAATAGGATTTATTTATCAACTATCATGCAAAGCTTTTAATCTTTTCAAAAATATTTTACATTTTTTTTTAATTAATAACTGAAGAATATTTTTGATGATGTTTATTGAAAACTCTAAACCCTGTATTTTTTTGTAGTTTTTAATATTTGAAATCATTTGATGACACTGAGTTCATTTTCTTTTAATTGTGAAAAATAATTTGAAAAACGATTAAATGGTTTTATATATATATATATATATATATATATATATATATATATATATATATATATATATGTTTGGATGTACAGAATTTATAAATACATTTAAAACGTAGCTGGTAGCACAACACATAGCTTCTCTATATCCCATTCCCTATCACAGACGGTTACATTTCCAACCCGTTTCCCTTACCATCAAGAACAACACGCATCACTTTTAGATCTGTTTCTGACCACAGTTCCCGATGATTGTGTTACGAATGCCCACAGCACACTTGAGAATGCTGATCATGTAGTGATAATAGTTGAAATTGCCCTACACTCTAGAGCCAAAACGGAGAAGCCATTGCTCAAAACAACGAGATATTATAAAAAGGCTGAGTGGGAAGCCATCAGGGATCTCATCAGAGATGCCCCATGGCAAAATATCTTTTCACTTCCTGCTGAACAGTGCGCAAATGAGACCACTAAGTGGTTCAAAACAGCAATTGAAGCACATGTTCCCGCACGGAAATTTTATAGCAAGTCCCACTCTCCCCAATGGTTTACTTCTACTTGTGCAGCTGCCATCACGCAAAGGCAGTATACGTACTGCAGATTTAACCGACATAAGTCCAGTTCAAACAAACAGAAGTATATAGAAGCCAGAAATAACTGTAAGAAAGAAATAGTGACAGCTAAGAGAGAATTTACTGAAACCACCAAAAAACGCATCGATGCACAGAAATTAGGAACCCGTGACTTTTGGAAAATCTACAACAGTGTAGTAAATAATGGGCAATCAACAATTCCTCCACTATTCAACAATCATGAGGTTGTTTGCTCAGCAACCGAGAAGTCTAACATGCTTGCCAGGCAGTTTGCCTCCAACTCCACACTGGACCTTACTAACCACCCCCTCCATGAATTTCCTTTGTGAACAGATGCCACACTAGACGATCTGAAAATCACCTCTTCTCAGGTGCATGCTATCATAAAAAATCTTAACACTTCAAAAGCATGTGGACCTGATCTCATCCCGGCTGTGCTATAAAAAAAGTGCTCCACCAAAGTAGCTTCAGTTTTTTCCAAATTTTACAACGAATGCCTTATGAATCTTGCTTTTCTGCCTGCTGGAAAACTGCTTCTGTGGTACAAGTTTTCAAGAATTCTGGTGAAAGAACTGACCCAGTAAATTACCGCCCCATTAGCCTCCTCCCACTTTTCGGCAAAATATTTGAGTCCAAAATTAACGAAGATCTAGTCCATCACCTTACAAATGCTAAACTTCTGACCGACCAGCAATATAGATTTAAGCAAGCCTGTTCCATGGCAGACATCCTAACTGTAATCTCTGAACATATATACCATTCACTTGACAAAGCAGGGGAGGGTAGAGCGGTAGCTTTAGCTATATCTAAGGCTTTTGACAGGGTATGGCATGAAGGTCTTCTCAGGGAAATCAGATCATATGTTATCACTGGAAGAATACTTAACATAATTAAATCCTTCATAGATAAGAGAAAAATCCAGGTTGTCCTCAACGGTCGTACATCTAAACAATATGATATAAATGTGGGAGTGCCTCAGGGGTCTATCCTTGGACTTCTATTATTCCTAATATTCATAAATGACCTCCCTGACAAAATTGTCTGTGAGATGGGTATATATGCTGCTGACACCACGCTCTATAACAGACATGACAGGAAAACAAATGGACACATATCTAGAGAAATGGCAAAAACACTAGAGGACGACTTCCAATCTGTAGTGGAATGGGGACAAAAATGGATGGTCACATTCAATGCTGCCAAGACTAAACTTGCTTCCTTCAATAACTACAAGAAACCTTCTCTACCACCAATAGTAATGGCCAAAGACTCTTTATCTGAAAGTACATCTTTTAAACTCCTCGGCCTAACGTTCACAGGAAACATGAGTTGGAAAAATTACATTAAGAGCATTGCCAGGACTGCTGCGAAAAAGGTAGGTTCTCTCTACCGTGCTAGAAAGCTACTAACGCCCAAAAGTATCCTGTACCTCTATAAGGCCACCATTTGCCCATGTATGGAGTATTGTTGTCATATTTGGGCTTGTGCATCTGCTTCTAGTCTCTCACTCCTGGACAAGGGTCAAAAGAGAGTCTTCAACTTGATAAATCCTGAACTGTCATGTAAACTTCAGCCTCTGTCCCATCGATGAAATGTTGCATCCCTCTGCCTGTTCTACAAGTACTTTAATGGTGAATGCTCCAACAAACTGCAAGCACTTGTACCCCCTCGACGTAAATACCCCAACAAGCAGCAAAATCCCACCCCTACACAGTTGAGATCCCTAGATGTAAGAGAGCCTTCTACTCCAGTAGTTTCTTCCCCAGAACCGCTAGACTTTAGAATTCCCTTCCAGGTTCCTGCTTCCCCAACTGTACTGACATGCAGAAGTTCAAGTGTAACTTGAACCGACATCTTGCTGCCCAACTCCCCACATAGTACCCCTGTAGCTTATGTCCTTGATAGTAGCCCTCTACATCAAAGTGGCAATGTGCCTTGTTTGGGGTGAAAATGTAATAAAAAAATTTTTAAAAAAGTGGAAATCTCTCAAGAGCTCTTTCGGCCATCATCTCATCAGGAGAAATCGATAGCGTTGAAATAATATTAATGAGGAAAAAAAAGAACAATGGGGGATCTTTTATAAAGTAATGGTGCAAAAAAAAAAGGACAACTAAAACCAATAATTTAATTTAATAAAGCGTGTAAAAAGCAATTAAATTAGCACCGTGATGGGGGGGGGGAATGGTCAGAATTCCCCAAAGAGATTTAATGCTTTTAACAAGTCCTTCTGCCGGCACAAAGAAGATTTACGAATTGCGATAGAGACGAATTCTGAAAATGTTTAAATGATTTTTAGAATCCACACTAGGAAGTATCTAAAACCACGAAATTTTTTACTGAATGGCACAACAAGAATTCTCAACCAGATGTTGGTCAATAGCGAAGTCCAAAACTGTAAAGAAAGGGAGACTCATGGATCCCGCTCTACCATGTCTAATCTTGGATGGAACGTGCTGGTTTATACGAGTCGGCAAATGCAAGGAAGTCCGCCCGACATAACCAGCATCACACTGGTATTTAAATTGATAAATAATGTTACTATTTTGGATGTAAGGCAAACGATCCTTTCAAAAAGAAGGAAAAGCAGGTCTAGTAGTATATACCAAATGCAAGAAAACAATTAATAAAACTTCTAACAATCTATTTACTCAATTTTGTACCATTATTCCTTTAAAATGCGCTGTTTACTTAAAATTGCCGTGACTATCCACAGCAATTTTAAGTAAACAAGGCATTCTAAAGGGCCAAATATTTTACAGGATTTAAAATCAGCAATCTTTTTATTTATACAATCATTAATAAGGCCTTCAGGGTAACCATTACTAATGAAAATATTCCTGATCTTATCCAGTTCGGCGTCCAATTTAATAGATGAACAAATTATGAGGGCTCTATGTGACAACGTATTAATTAAGCCGATTTTCCGCGATTTAGGTACAAAAGAAGATCAGCTCACATACAGGCCAGTAAAATTCGGCTTCCTGTAAATTGTAGTGAGAAAGCCACCTCTTGAACGTTCAACAAGAACATCCAAAAAGGGAAGAGTGTTGTCTTTCTCACATTCCATAGTGAACTGCCAAGCCCCATGAAGGGACTTCGACTTATTAAAAAATGCTGATACTTTATTTTGCGATGAAAACATCACAAATGTATCGTCAACATATCTAACAGACGCAGTGGGTTTAGTTCCTGAACTGAAAAGAACGGATTCATAATAACCAATGAAAATATCAGCTAGAGTTGGGGGCCAATGGGCTCCCCATTGAGACCCCGTCGATCTGACTGTACATAATATCAGCGAAGCTAAACTCCACTGATTTAGTCCACATTAATACAAGTTCTGTGAATATCTCCTTAGAAAACTGGGGAGGAGTCAGGCGACCACCAAAGAGTGCATCGGTGCAAATATGTATAGTCTCATCCAATGGTACATTGGCAAAAAGACTAGAGACATCAAAAGAGCACATAAAAGATGTCTCAGAACCTGAATCCAACCCACGCAAACTGAAAAGAATCAGGTATACAGTGCGTAGTATATAACTCACACTCAGGTTGCAAAATTTCTAAAAGCCACTGAGCCAAAGAATGTTAGGCGGAGCCTATTATGGATAATATAGATCAATGACCTTGCTTTAGGTAAACCGTAAAGTCTGTATTTTAGGTAGACCGTAAAGTATGGAATGTAATGACTCAGAGGGTCTAATCCTGTCATAAACATCCTTTGATTTCATTTTTGCAAGTATTATCCACCAACTTGATAGGACCAAGTTTACAGAATTTAGACGCATCGTTCAGAATGAATAACATTTCCTTGACGTAGTCTGAACGATCCATAATCACGACTCCTGCACCTTTGTCTGGTTTACACATATAAGAATTTGATTTTAATTCTTTAATGGTTTTAAAATGTGTTTTGTTCCCGACAATGTCCTCATGGTCAACAGGAGCGTTACTATATCGGTGTGCTTATTTTCAAATATATATATATATATATATATGGTGATATTTGAGCAGACCGCCTCGGGTGAGGTTTACTCTAGCTACGCCACTGACCTGCACACTTGAAGTCTATTGATTTCTGCCCAGAGGATTTAGTACTAAAGTCAAATAACTTTACAAGTAGATTTTGTCGGAGCAAAACATCCCTTATCTTTTCTTATCTTATGCCAGAACAGGTCAAGCAAGATGTGGAACTGTAGGATACCACGTTCTGTTTGTGACAAAAGCCAGCTGATCTCACAACTATTTATGTTCCAGTGTTCCCTCCAACTAAAATTGATTCATAGTTGTAAGGGGAAAGAGAACGGGGAGGAGGGGGAGGGGGGTTCTGAATCTCGATTAATTTTTCTTTTCTAAATATCCTATCTAAACATTTATACATCTTTTGTAAATATTTTAGTGTCACCAAAAAATTTAAAAAAGATGCAAGGTATCTTCTTTTTTTTTTTTCTACAAAGGAGTCACCACTTATTAAGGCCTGGGGGCCACTCGAGAATAAGAGTTAATGAATGCGCAGTGGGCATAGGGAACAATGTCATAGTCATCGTTAGTAGTGGAAATTTGGTAAATTGGATTTCTTAAAGGGATGGCTCGTCAAGAATTTGTTCACGTTAGACTTGAAGACAACCATATTGTTCTCAGTTGGAAAGCAGGAAAACGGGACAGAGTTCCACAGGGTCGGTCAAAAAGGGTGTTTGTCATTTTTTCATTTTTCTTTTTTAATGAAGGAAGAACCCAAATATCAAGCTTAGAAACATAACTGTTTTCAATTCATTTTGCATGTTCGACTCGGAAATCTTGAGAATATCTGTGATTTGTTTAGTTGTCAAACAGCAATCTTTTTCAACTACGCTTCTACCGTCGATCATCTTTTCCTGGCCTGAGCAAGCAGCTGTGAATAATAATTAAAAAAAAAACGATTTTTAAAAGGCATTAACCCTTATTCTCGAGTGGCCTTCAGGCTTTGATAAGTCAAGTATCATGGTAAAATTGTGCTTTAAACAGAAACATTTATTTCGAATGTGTCCCTGCCATATAAGAACCTTCTGTTAATTTTATATGTCAGGCCTTTCTGCTTGTGCAGTAATAAAACTTCTCAAATGAACTTGTGGTGTTAGGTTGTGTAAGGCATTAACTTTGGTCAAAATTGTCCGTTCCTTCTTTCATCGGATTATTTTGATTATCGATACTTATCAAAGATATTCTGAAGTGAAACCTATTTAAGAACACTGCCAGGCACATAAAGTACCTTCATAAAAAGAGGCCCAGCCGTTTTCGAATTCATAGGAAACAAACTCACACAATTTAGATAATAGTACAGAAGAGAGAGATTACACCAGGATTATTGCACTTGTACCTCCTGAACATACTAACACCCGATAAACCCATCTAGCAGCAAAATCCTACCCCTTCACCATAGAGGTCTGAAGATGCTGGGAACCTTCTACTCTAATAACTTTTTCCCTGAGATTGCTAGACTTTGGAATACTCTCCCTGTTTCCTTCTTCCCTAACAGGCAGAGTTAGACACCATGGTTGGTTTTTAACATGATGAAAATCCAGCCCTCTGGATCAGGACAAATATTAAAATTGTCTCGATCTAGAAGGATATCTTTTTAATTAACCAAGGACAGGACAGATATGATACTTTAATCCAAGGAAAAAGGTTTACCGTTGATAATGTTTAGATCTATGAGGACCAGTCGAGGATGCTGCAGAAGATTATCTGGGAAAGGTGCTAAGTGATGTGGCATTCACCCTAGGTGGATTAGGTTGGCTTCTTCTAAAGGAGTTTATAGGGAATATCAAATTCAGATATTTCCTATTACATTAAATAGACATGTTTGCTGCATGACAAAATATACTTTCCTACTTCACACTTTTATGAAGATAAACATTCGTTTTTGTTGAGAAGATTAAATGGATTGAATTTAATAAATGACATTTTGTGATGTCAAATCTCAGAAAAGCAAACCAAATTGTTTTTTTTTTTTTTTTTTATTAGAAAGCTAATCAATAATATTGATTTTTTTTTTTTTAAGTAACTTTGATGATATCATTGTAACTGCTATGGTTACGCCTTGATTCAGGAAAATTGATTTTTGGTTTTGTTCTGTTAACAAAGTCAATACATGTTTGCTAAATGGAAGATATTTATTAGTTTACATCAATTGAAATCAATTTCATGTGTCACGAAAAAATCTGGAAAAGGAGAAAAATTTTTTTTTTTTTTTTTTTTTTACATAGGCATCACCACTTTATCAAGGCCAAGAGGCCACTCAAGGATAAGGGTTAAAGAGTGTACAGTAGAAATTGGACAATATAGTAATCATTAGTAATGAAAATTCGGTAAATTTGATAAGTTATATGGAACGGATCATCAAGAACTTATTTACGTTAGACTTGAACACAACCATATTGTAGTCAGCCGGAAAGCAGGAAAACGGAAGACAGTTCCACAGGCGTGCAGTTCTAAGAAAGAAGCTTTGTTCATGGAATCTATGTTTAGGTTTAAGCACAGATAAAGAGTGGGGGGAATTATTGATAGTGTTTTCAGCTAGACGAGTGTTTCTTGTGAAAGTTTGGCGAGAGGGGACCATAGACTGAAGCTCAGCCGAACACTTTCCATGAAAATAACGATACAGCGAGACAAACTCGTAACATCTCTTCTGTGAGATAGAGGTTGCAAGGAAGAGAAAAGGACATCTCCTACGAGGCTACAAAGTCTATTTTGAACTCTATCAAGGCAGGACAAGTCCTTTCTAGCAGCTCCTGCCCAGATGTGGCAACAGTATTCCATCCTTGAATGTACCTGGTTCTTATATAGATAGAGAATTGCATCAGCAGTGAGATTTCTACCGGATCGATAGAAAGATCCCACCATTTTTCCAGCGGCCTTGGCAACAGATTTGATGTACGTGTTCCATTTAAGATCAGGAGTAATGGTCAAGCCCATTTGTAAATTTTCATTTGTAAAGATAACGAGGATTTAATGTGTGTTTTTTGTTGGTTTTGCTTTATTTTACTTCAGTTGAAGTCCTCAGAATCAAGGGGCCTCCTTCCTATGAGATACGGTAGAACCTCGGGATACGGTCTTTTCAGGTTACGATGTGAAATACTATGTTTTTCCGGCCCCTGGTTATGGTACTTTCCCCATCTTATGGTGTTATTTATGTTATTTGATTATATACATGTATATTATATACTGTACAGTATTTTGTTACTAATTTTTTATGCCGTATCCCGGGGTTCTACTGTACATAGATATTTTATTATTCCATTGAAGTTATTTCTCTTCAGCTCTCATGAGTTCCCATTTACTTTACTTCCCCACGAGGGCAGAGTTAGGCACCAGGGGTCGTTTTTTTTTTTTTTTTTTTTTTTAATGTGGAGAAAAGGAACCTCTCAAGAGTTAGTAAAGAAGTTGAGAACATGGTTTTCCTCCCCTCAATTGACCATTATAATATGTTATAGTGTATCTTTTTGGTTTCTTCATCTTACTGGATTTCATGACAAGAATTCATCTAGTCTGGTGGAGTCTCTAGCTTCGTGCTGTTACTTTAGATAACATCACTTGGAGAAGGTGCACCATTCCTTGTAAAAACCAATGTGAGTTAGCCATATCAAGGAGATTTTATTTGAGCAGCGAATACTATGTGATTTTGAATATTTAGTCAGGGTTTAACTTATAAGGAAAAGTATCTTCATGCCAGGTTCTCCTGACAAACCTTTGTACAGAGTGACCTTAGACACTCAAAGATAGTGTCTAGTAGACATTCAAGTTGTGTGTGTGAGTGTGCATGTATGTGTGTGCAATGTTGAAAGGGCATGAAAAATTCCTTTTTCCTTTCTTTTGTGTCTCCTGTCTTCCTTTTTAACTTTCAATAACTTTCCCCTATTCATTTAGTTATTGAGGGTAAAATTCATTGATTCATGCAGAGGGTTAGTATGAGTTAATGAAGTCGATGCATCGGTTCTTGTTAGATCAGCAAAGTTAAGCAGCACTGAGCCTGGTCAGTACCAGAAGGGTGAGATTTAGAATTTGGGAAGACTAGATGTTCAATCTAGGAGGATGTCAACACAAAATTGCAAAAACCTAATGTCATCTCCTCTGACTGGGATATACATGCGACTGGGGAGTACTTTTGAATTTGATGTTCCTATGAAACTTCCTCCTTTGGAAGAAGTCAATTGCACCAGTCTAGGGTAAATGCTGCACTGCTTAGTGCCTTTCTGCAAGATCCTTGACATGTCCACCTCATTCATCATTTTAAATCCTCTCATAATATTCTTTCGACTGACAATCATTCTATCTCATTAACTATTATCCTCAAGTGGCTTTTGTCCTTGATAAGTTATAATTCATTAGTAATAGACATTTTTTTTTTTATTGTACTTTTTTTTAACCCCCTCCCCCACAAACAAGACATATTGTCACTAAGGGGCTACTATTTGGGACCATGTCTACTGAGGATTATGTGAGGAGATAAGCAAGATGTTTTTCCACATTACATTTAAACTTCTGCAGTACAGTTAGGGAAGCAGGAAACAAGAAGGGAACTCCAAAGTCTAACGGTCCAAGGGAAGAAGCTATTAGAGTAGAAGGCCTCCAACATCTAGAGATCTCTATGGTGAAGAGGTGGGATTTTGCTGCCGGACGGATTTATCTGGTGTTAGTATGTTGAGGGGATCCAAAGTGCAATTATCCTTGTGTAGTTTCAGATAAATTCTAAAACCTAAGCATTTTCAATGTTGGTTGCAAAAATGGAAACGATCCCATCAAGCCTGCTTCATCACGAACTTGGTATTGGTGAGAGTATGGATGCCTTACAAGCTCAGCGTCTCAGGTATTTTAGCCATGTACAGCAGACCACCAATACTATAACACGCTTGGCAATAGAGAGTGTAATCGACCAAGGGAGACTGTTGAAGTGTGTAAGATGCAACATGACTTTATGCAACAGGGGTGATGTTAAACCTTTGGACTGCATGGAAAAAAGGTACACGACATTACCTAGTACTGTATTGATCACCCAAGAGTCCATGCTACAAAGATGCAGGAATTGGCCATGTGCAGGCAACACTCAAAATACAATTGCAAATTACTTAAGACTTCTACCCAGTCATAGCTGATGGAATAAAAACATGCTATCCTCGTGGATTAAATAAAGGATTTCCATTTGTAATTCTGTTCAGATTCCAGAGTTCAACAAGACACACCTGAAGAAGATCAGAAGTTACACTAAATGAAACATTGTGAAAATGACACTCAAGATGAAAACATTGTGAAAATGACACTCAAGATGAAAAGTAGTTTTATTTTTAAATAAAGAAGGTATGCTTCAATTATTTAATCGTTAGACACCATTTTTTTTTTTTTTATATATATAGAAGTCGTCACATTTTTTAAAACCTTTCATATTGTTATCCAGTAGACATCTCACTGCTGATGCAATTCTCTACCTGTAGAAAAGCCAAGGTATGTCCAAGGATGGAATACTGTTGCCACATCTGGGTAGGGGCTGCTAGAAGTTACTTATCCTGCCATGACAGAGTTCAAAATAGACTTCATAGCCTAGTAGGGGAATGCCTTTTTTCTCTTTCCTGCAACCTCATTCCCACAGAAGAGACTTGTGAGTTGGTCTCTGCTTTATCCTTACATTCATGGCAAGTGCTCGTCAGAGCCCCAATCTATGGTTCCCCTTGCCAAACTTTCACAAAAAAAACAAAAAAAAAAAACACTCGTCTAGCTGAAACCACTATCAATAATTTCCCCCACTCTTTATCTGAGCCTAAACCTAAATGTAGATTTCATGAACAAAGCTTCTTTCTTAGAACTGCATGCCTGTGGAACTCTGTTCTGTTTGCCTGCTTACTAGCTGACTACAATATGGTTGTCTTCAAGTTCAACGTGAACAAGTTCTTGGAGGTGTCCCCTTAAGTAATCCAATTTACCAAATTTCTACTAATGATAACTACAATATTGTCCCATTAACTGAGGCATGAATGCAATGCTCTATATTAAGTCTTGTATTATTTCAAACAACATTTGCCTCCTTCGGAATAATATATAATATAAATCTCACCTGTCTGTTTAAATGTATGTATGTTTGTATGCCTGCCGAAAACTTTTGACAGAGATGACGGATTTTCATGAGATCAATATCATTTTGAAGCTCGACCCTTCAGACGACAAATATCGAAAAATTGGCTAAAAACATTAATTCCTTTACCCTCAAGTGGGTAGTTTTCTACAGGGATGGGTCGCTTTTTTCGCCAATATTTTTGAAAGTCATCCCCTCTTTTCGATTGACTGGCCTTAATTTAAACTTGCGTCACTTCCGGTTTGGCGATGGCCGCAAAGGCAAAGATGCCCTTTTTTTTCACGTTCTTTTCCTCCTTTGTGGTATGAGTTTGAACCTGCCTACTACTTTTTTTTTTTTTTTGCTCAACACATACCTCTAAACGCCCGGGCAACACTGGGCACCCAGGCTAGTATAATACAAAAAAAAAAAAATTTATTTCATCATGCTAATTCTAGAGAACTTTGTAATCAAAACGTTTCAGCTCATATGAGAACCAGTACAGTAAATATTTACATATTTTTATAATTTCTCCAAAGATGCAGGAATTGGCCATGGGTAACGATCTATACAAGTTTTCCTTTTATTTATCAATTCAGTTCTTGTCCAGAATTTTCCTCACAAAAGAAAAACAAAACAAAAATAAAGTAAAATCTATGATGTACATACCCATTACAGAATGCAAAGATCATATTCCAAAAACCATAAATTGATCAAGTAGTTTTATTTTTAAATAAGAAAAAAAGTTTTTACGTGATTACTGAGAATTTGTATGCATTACAATATAAATCTTGCAAGTTTGAATTATTGTCGAGTTATATCTCCTTGTTTTCTGAGATTTTTTTTTCAAAATGGCAAGTGAGACGGTCACTCGTTGGACACTCATAAAATTTGAATTTCTCATTTAAAAAGAAAACTTTATCAATTTACGTAATTTTTGGAATATGATATTTTCGTTTTGTCATGGGTACACATACATCATACAGATTTTACTTTTTCGTTTTTTAATCTAGAGGGAATTCTGAACAAGAATCATCAATTCTTCTCAAATTTAAAATACACAAAACAAACTTTGAAAAAATATCATTTATTCATTTATAATCGTTTACAGCAAAATAAAAAAAAAATATTTGTATGTACAAATAAAACTGAATATAAATATCACAATTACAAAAAGGTTTGGAGCAGATGAGGTGTGCCTGAAAAGTAACAAAACTGAGTGTTTTGTGAGATATGGGAGAAAGAGGGATATGTGGATTAAGTTATCTAACATGATATCTTAAGAGAATATAACCATGATCGAAATTTTCTGAAATCATCTTATTTTTGTCATATGCTTTTCTTGCATCTTTTCACCATGACAATGCAACCAACTCACAACATCATAAGAATCTGGCAAATCTTGGAATAACCTCCATATTCGTATCATTTGGATTCTTCAGACTACTGTTCTCATCTTGTGTGTTATTTTCACAATGTTTCAGTCAATGTAAACTCCAACCTTCTTCAGGCGTATCTTGTCAAACTTAGGAGTCTTTCTGTCGAACTCTGAAATCTGCACAGAATTTTGAAAAACATCCTTTATTTAATCCACTATGCCATGGCATGGCAAGAACCCGTGGCATAGTGGATAAAGTACTTGGTAAAATTAAGTTGTAAAGTTACACTTTTCTGGAGGTCCAATTTGCAGGCAACACTCAAAATACAATTGCAAATTACTTAAGACTTCTACCCAGTCATAGCTGATGGAATAAAAACATGCTATCCTCGTGGATTAAATAAAGGATTTCCATTTGTAATTCTGTTCAGATTCCAGAGTTCAACAAGACACACCTGAAGAAGATCAGAAGTTACATTAAATGAAACATTGTGAAAATGACACTCAAGGTGAAAACATTGTGAAAATGACACTCAAGGTGAAAACATTGTGAAAATGACACTCAAGATGAAAACAGTTATCTGAAGAATCCAAATCAAACAAATAATCCTCATCTCAAATATTCAGAAATATAACTTCCACGTTTATCCGATCTTGTTTGGTGTGATTTAAAAAAGTTGTTTTTTTGGGTTTTTTTTTACTTACACTATGCTGAAATTTCAAGAGATCCTGTTTTGAAGGTGTGAAGGCCATCACAAGGATCATGGCAACATCGATGAGGGTCATCCAGAAGAATCATTTTAGTAAAGCAGAGAACAGGAAAATCTATTGAATTTTGATGAGGGACGGGAGATTAATTTGAGAGACAAGTCATGTAGTTGTTTGGAATTGAAAGAAATTGTAACACCAGTTTTGTTAATTCTCAGACTCATTTCGTATGCATGGTTAGTTTTTGATTTATGTTCAATTAAAAAAAAAGACATGAAAGTTAAATTAAAAATTAAATAAAATTAAATAGAAAAAAATTTCATTCTTCCAATAATAGAATATTAAAAAAAAAAAAGACATCATTGGTCATGAATTATACCACAAATTATGGATTTTGTCATGGCAATTTTTTTTTTCTTTTTAAGTGCTCTTCAACCGTATTTTAATTTTTCTAAAAATAATTTTAAAAATTTCTGTCAATAAAAAAAACAAAAAACTTCCACTATTTTCAAAAATAAAGTTACATATTCAAAACTTTAACATTTGCTCATAATGTTTTCTGTTCTTGAAAGATGACTTTTTTAAAAAGCTCTTTCCACTTTTGATTTTGTTAATTTTTTTTTCTTGTCATTTCTTATAACCGGCTTTAAATAAATACTAAAAAATAAATGACCCTTTGGTTAAACGTTCGTCCATCGAACATTTTTCTTTCTTCCATTTTTATTTACATCATCCTCTTACTCTCCTCTTTCATTCCTACTCTCCTACTATTCCCTTCATCCAACTTGCTCTTAGTATTATCTTAAACATTCAATTTGTTAAAAAATAAAATAACATAACCAAAAAAGTATCAGTTTATCAGTTTTAAAATAGATTGGAATAAGTCAACTGACACTTCCTCTATGAAATAAAGAAAAGTCTTATTGATGTTAAATACCTACGGCGAAACAAAATCATATTCCAAAAATTATGTAAATTGATTAAGTTTCATTTTTATAAATATAATTATAATCATTTTTAAGCCAATTTGAGTTTTTCTTTTTTTCAATTCTCCTCCCATGTTAAGAATGAGTTTATAAAATCTCAAGTTTTAATTATTTGAAGCTAACTCCCTTGTTCCTTAAACTTTTCAAGATGGTATTGCAAGATCATTACTTATAGTTTAGCTATAAAATTTATTTTTCTTATTTAAAAATAAAATTTGATTAATGTACATAATTTATGGTGTACAATTTTTTTTTTTCATCACAGGTACATCATACAATGTTTTCTTTATTTTTGTTTTTCGTATGGAGGAAACTCTAGACAATCAAAACTCTACTTTATTTAACTGAAGTAGATTTATTATATTATTTCAACTTGTTGCAGTTAGTTTACTAAAAAAAAACTGCTAAATGTAATTTAACAATCTTGTCAATGTTTTAATAGTTTTCACCTAAAGTTAATTTGTATGCCATTTTTATATAAAAAAAAAAAAAAAAAATTAATTAAAAATTTTTTCTAACAAATTAAAAATAAAAGTATGAACATTTATTCTTGTATTATAATTATTAAACAGTTTTTATAAATTCATTAAATTTGATTTAATAATTTACTAGCATCCTGTAAAATATTTTGCCAAGAAAAAGCAAGCATTTTAAGATGACCAAAAATTAAAATAAGTCCCAATACAAACCACAGAAAATTCCTACCTTTGTTATCTGAAGATAAGCAATCGAGATATTTAAGAAAAAATTATGGAGAAACGGATGCGTTATTATTCGAGAAAAGTGCAAACTATGGAGCAGTTATCTTTTAAACTCTTCTCAGTGTGAAGACCAGCAATGTACACCACATTGAAGCAAGCAACCATGAATATGTGATGCCTCCTGAATGGAGTCTGGTCGTTCAAGATGATAAACCAGGAAGTATTGCAACTTGCAGGTCGACCATCTGTGACGGGTCTGCTATATCAATATAGAAGATTCTCAGGTTGGTCACCTGGATAGAATGGGACCTGAATGGCTATCAAGGAAACTGCTGTATTTTCAAGTGTGAATGAAGTAGGAATCTGTATAAGGCTGACACCATAATTAAAAAATATGATACTTTTTGCAGATAACCTGTTTTTCCATTGAATGTTGCATCGGCATATTCGAGCAGCTTACATAAACTGTCAGAATATAGCAAAACGCTTTTATGCAACAACAGTTAATGAATTGAAAGAAAATATTAGTTTTAATTATGCAAAAATTGAAATCATTAAAAATAAATCATTTTAGTAAAAACTGTCGTAATGAATTTAATGAGTTTGCAGATTATGTTACAGTCACCAGAAAAAGTTTTTTCATTTTGACAGCAATGCAAATTCATTGGAAGCAATAGGAGATGCTGAACATGCGCAAGAAAATGCATTTTAAAAATAAAAACGTATGAGTGATGGATTTGCTTTGAGGTGCTCAAATGGTCAATGTATGCAGTGGACCTCCTTATGTCATGAGATTTTTTTTTTTCAAGTCGTGTCTTGAAATTGGAAAAATAAATACTAGCAGGAACGATGGAAATTCTACAGAATGAAAAATATATTTAATCAACAAATTTGTTTTGATAAAGCTGAGATTTTTCTGGATAGCGCAAAAATTAGTTTTTTTAGATAGAAAAACCAATAACACAAAGTAAATATGAGTTTATTATCATTTCTGTGAAAATAGTGTCCATTGTTTTTAAATGTAGAACCGAGTCAAATGAGATAAATTAATACTAAAAGTAATATTGTGCTACATAGTTCAATACAAATAAAATTACATTATAAGAGAATCTTTAATTTACTCCTTCAGTGCAGTACCTCTCAGAAGATAATGCTATTTTGTTTGCCCTGTTTCTTTCAAATGTTTCCTTTTTGCACAACATTTCGTTTACTTTCTTCGGTAAAGAACTGTTGCACATCAAAATTATGAGTTCCTTTCTCACACCATTATGACAATGATATTTGAAAACAAGGCTAGATCAAAGGGAGATCACTCATATTCTTGTCCAAAATTGCTAGATTGGCCTTTTCAAAGCTAAATTTGTAAATTTGGTCTATGTCATCGGTTTACGAACTCAAAACCTACCCTTCAAACTTAAGAGAAAAAAAAGGGAGTAGACAAAAGAACATTTTGTAAAATAAATAATTTTTGTAACTCCACAAATCTCCTTAAAAAGTAACATTTTATATATAAAAAAAATTGTTGCTACACAATTTTACCAAAAAAGTCTCCCAAACTCACCATAGGTTGATTTTTTAAATTATTACTGTATTTCCATTTTCCTTCATTGAAACTACTGTACGATAAATGGTTTTCATCATGTTTTTTTTTTCCAGGATTTTTAAATTTGATCAGTGCTTGACATATTCTCAAGGTTTATGTAAGCTGCCAGAATATGCCGGCACAACATCCACAGAAAAATGTGTCGTTCTCTGCACAAGTACCAAAAATACAGTGAAAATGAACAGGAAGTGAGGAAATAGCAGCAGCAGCAGCAGCAATTGACTACAGAAAAAAGACGGAAGCAAGCAGAGAAGTATGATGATGGTGTGATGGATTTCAGGAAACAGTCATTGTCAAAGATAATGGTAAAAGAAAGATTAATGAAATTATCTGAATTCAATTCAACAAACTATTGCTATGAGCATTTACATATGGAAGGCACCAATGAATTATAATCGATGTTTCTTTCAACTTTTCTGAACATTAACTCAGTCTAATACTAAACTAATCTCAGAACTAGCATCATATATTTTAGCATGTATTTTGTATTATTAAAATATATAGGAAATAAAGTATAAGCAAACCAGCATTAACTTACATTCAGTATTCTCCACTCTATAATAAAGAGCAATGTGTACTTATTTTTTATATCACTCAAACACAGCAGAATATATGGTTAAGTAGCAGTTTTAGTCATTTAGAACTGCTTTAAGCTTCACTGCTCACTCATTTTTCGACCAAATTTCAAACAATTACAGTTTATAGATTACTTACTTAATTATATTGTGAAAAAAAAAAAATTCAATTTTCATTCAGTAAAGCAAAAATTATGATGAATTTACTGGTGTTCAAAATCGTAAAAAAACGTAAGGAGGTGAGTGACGTTTTTTATGACTGGTTTTCATAGCAACCACATCGCTTCAGCGATCGTTGCTACCAATTCACCGCTCTCACGAAAAAAGAAACAAGTGAATCAGAAAGAATGAAAGGGGGATAATTGGAGGATTTTA
Organism: Euprymna scolopes; assembly: GCF_053919585.1. Taxonomy (NCBI): domain Eukaryota; kingdom Metazoa; phylum Mollusca; class Cephalopoda; order Sepiida; family Sepiolidae; genus Euprymna; species Euprymna scolopes. Next base: position 52,412,958 of record NC_136517.1, read on the forward strand.
TTGAAAGCACACAAGTGCTGTAAATTCTTATTACATATGTGTTCGTTATGTTTATTGGGGCAAAAAAAAAAAAATAAGACTGAAATTAAACTAAGAACAAGTGAATTTATTGGAAGCCTGGAAAAATCATGGATTACAATAGAAAAATGCGAGCATGAAAAGTAACATGGTTAAGTTTAAACATCGAAAGGTAAAAGACTAGTTGTTAAAACTGGAAAAGAAAAGGACAAGATATTCTAGTAAAAAATATAATAAATTTATAACTTAAAAAATTGCAGCATTAAGAATTTTTTTACTTCAATTTATAACATTATATAATCAATTCTTAATGCTGCAATATTTGAAGTTATAAATTTATTATATTTTTTACTAGAATATCTTGTCCTTTTCTTTTCCAGTTTTAACAACTAGTCCTTTACTTTTCAATGTTTAAACTTAACCATGTTACTTTTCATGCTTGCATTTTTCTATTGTAATATATATATATATATATATATATATATATATATATATATAAATCAGCAAGTACAAAAAAAATAAGATAAATAAGGAAAGAGAAGTCAGATATTTCCCCTTCCATTATTTCCATGAAACATTTCATTTTTACAGTCTATATTGATTCATACTTTTTTTTTTATTTACTTTTTATATCTTCCTTATTATCTTAGGAAAATGCCTTTGATGTTTTTAAACATCCGATATCATGTCTAGCTGCCAATTCAAATTCCTCACTCACATTATATATATATTTGTTGAATAATTTTTTTTTTTTTTGCAAACAGCATCATTGCTAAACACCTTACTAATCAACATTCCTGTCCCTCGCTCAAATTTAGAAAACTTTGTCAACAGCACAGTAAGCTCTTAGTATTAATGCTGGAGTCCCTCAGGGGTCCATCCTGGGCCCAACTCTCTTCCTGATCTACATTAATGATCTTCCAAATCACATCCTTACATCATTCATAGACATTTATGCTGATGACACTACTATCTATGGTAGCACATCTAAGACCATAAACGACCAAGTTCTCTCTGATTCTCTCTCTGATCTTGAGCAAGTCGTACAATGGGGAAAGAGGTGGCGTGTTACTTTTAATGCATCTAAAAACCAAGCTTTTATCTTTACATCATCAATGCTCTGATCCCCATCTGGCATCAATTGAAATGAATGGCTCTCGTCTTGAGGAGACCTCATGTTTTGACAAGCTTCTCGGCTTGACCTTTACTCCTGATCTTAAGTGGAACACATACATTAAATCCGTTGCCAAGGCCGCTGGAAAAATGATGGGATCCTATCAATCCAGTAGATCTCTCACTGCTGATGCAATTCTCTACCTACATAAGAGCCATGTACGTCCAAGGATGGAGTACTGTTGCCACATCTGGGCAGGAGCTCCTAGAAAGGACTTCACCTGCCTTTATAGAATTCAAAATAGACTTCGTAGCCTCGTAGGAGATGTCCTTTTCTCTTCCTTGCAACCTCTATCTCACAGAAGAAATGTTGCAAGTTTGTCTCTGCTTTATCGTTATTTTCATGGAAAGTGCTCAGTTGAGCTCCAATCCCCCCTTGCCAAACTTTCACAAGAAACACCCATCTAGCAGAAAACACTATCAATAATTCCCCCCACTCTTTATCTGTGCCTAAACCTAAACGTAGATTCAATGAACAAAGCTCCTTTCTTAGAACTGCACGCCAGTGGAATTGTCTTCCGTTTTCCTGCTTTCCAGCTCACTACAATATGGTTGCCTTCAAGTCTAGCGTAAACAAGTTTTTGATGAGCCGTTCCATATGTCAACAAATTTACTGAATCTCCATTACTAACGGTTACTATATTGTCCAATTTCTACTGTACACTCTTTAACCCTTATCCTCGAGTGGCCTCAAGGCCTTGATAAGTGGTGTTGCCCATGTAAAAAAAAAAAAAAAAAAAGACAGAATAGATACTAAACTCCGAATTATTTTTTTGCAGAAAATATAATTTATATTTCGAACAATCAAGTGTGGAGAAATTGGGTGTTGTTGGTCATACTTTGTTAAAAGTTATAAAAATGTTTATTCCATTCTACAATCATCTCAGTCACCACAATACCACATTTACTCCAGGGGACATCCTACTTAAGATATACTCAAATTGGGTTGAAATGAATACTATACTTTGATCTTAGCCAAATCGATATGATAATTTGATCTTAACCAAAAAGCCAAGGATTTGGACTATTGTCCTCACCATTGCTATTTATTTTTTAAAAAAATTTTTTTATCAAGATTGAGCACTGATGAGGAAGGTAGAACTAGATTTGATTGTTACATGTTATCGTGCGGTCACGTAGTGAAAACTGAAGATTTTTGCTGAACCTTTTTTCACCTAAACTTCTTTAAATTCACTTTTGTTTAAAAGCATTTAATTTTTGGTGCTTGTTTATTTACCTATTTTCAAAAAATAAATTGCAGAAAAATCTTTATGATGTACATACTCGTCATGAAACGAAAATGTCATTTCAAAAGTCATGTAAATTGATCAAGTAGTTTTTTTTTTATATAAAAAATCATTTGTTTACAATTTTTACTGATTTTAATAAGAAATTGTAGCTATTATAAGACTGATTTGGATCAAGATAGTTCGAACAGAGTTGTCTCCTCATTAAACATGGTAGATCAATTCCTCATAAAATTTGATTTTCTTAGTTAAAACTACTTGATTAATTTATGTAGTTTTTGGAATATGACATCTTGTTCTGTGATGGATGTGTACATTGAAGATTTTTCTGTATTTTTTTTTTTTTTTTGAAAATAGGTATAATTCTAAATAAACACCAAATTTTTTCATGTTTGACCTGAGATCCCTTTATTTAAAAAACAACCATTACCTCCCTTTGCCTTTTTTTTTTTTTTTTTTTTTTTGATACACTGCTTATTTATGTCTTGTTCTTAGTTTTCCGTTTCATTCCTAAAACGGTTATCCGTGTTTCTTTATTGAATTTGTAATCAATATAAGGATCCTCACTTCATTAGCACATGCAACTTGCAATCTGATACTGTCTGCAAGTGCAAAATAATTTTATAAGAAATACTGAATTCACCTAAATTACTCAGCTGATAAAAAATAAAAAGATTTTCTGTACATTATAAATACGATTAATTATAAATTATGAAAATATATTTTAGTTTTGCCAGATTCTTCATTTTAAAGCACTGTTGTAAAAATCAAGTTCTGTTAAATCAGGGAGCTGACCAAAATCCATGAAGTTTTCCGCTTTGTCAAGACAGATGGCTGGACAATATCCGCAACGAAGGTCATCAGTGACAATCTGCCACCAGTCACTGTTGTTATTGCCATCTTTTTTGTCGATGACCGTAACAAATTGGCCATCATAGAGAGACACTTCATATTGATTCATCCTGGCATAGTATGGACACTTGGCATAGTAGAACTGAAATTAGAAAAAGATTTCATTCAAAACACAATTTAAAATATCAAAGTCTTAACCGGTTAAAAAAAAGAAAAAAAATTTTTTTTTTGTAGAAAAAGTTTTTTTAAAGAAGTGGTTCAAAAGCAATCAAAATTCAATTGATAAATTGTAAAAATTTAATCTTTTTTTTTTACCTATAATTTCTCACTGACCTTCAGTTGAATTGAACTTGTTCAAAAAGAGAAATTTCTTTATATTTTGTTGTTTAGATTTTAAAGTCATTTTCAGGAGTAAAAAAAAAAACATTTAATCAGAAATCATATTTTAAAACCTATTTTCTCACTAAAAAGACGTCACATCTCCTTTGTCATTGTAAAGAAAATATCACATTTATTTCACCACTAATAAGGCATAGTCACAACTGCTTTATCTAAAACGTCAAAAATAAATAAATAAATAAAATATAATTTTACAATATGAAATTTATTTCCAATCAATAATTGATTTAATCATTTAGAAAATTTTATACAATACCTATTTTGGTGGAAAAAATTCCAGTGAGTAACAGACACGAGGGCTAGAGTTATATAGTGTGTTAGTATGAATATGCATGTGTAATAGACAGTGTGGCATTGTGTATGTATGGCTTATCTTTGTCTTTATAAAGTGTGTGTGTGTGTGTATATGTAAGAATTTGTATGAGTAAGTAACCATTTGTTTATGCAGATGTTATGTGTGAATATATTTGCCATTCATTAGTGTATGAAAATATATGTGCAAGATCAGTAATGATGTGCCTCCATTCGAGTGTTCCTTTGGGGGGTGGGGGGGAGAGGAGAAGGAGTGGCACACGTTCTACCCTTCTAATGTTCACTAACCTGGATCTGTCATATTGGGTCTTTAACTCTTATTTTCATTTCAATTTTTAAATTGTCTTGCAAACTCTGAGCCATTACAAACAAGCAGGAATCATTTACATTGGCTCAAAATGATGAGTTGGTGACCGTATGTGAAATTCTTACTTTTTTTGGACGTGAAGAGGAAAGAGTAGCTAAATGAACAGAGAAAGAGAGTATTCAAACAAGTAGTTTCTGCATTCGTACTCATCAGGTTTTCAAAGGTTTTAAAGTTTTGATTTTATTATATCTTTTAAGTCTTGTTTGTGCTTAATGACATCAACTGTACTGTGGCCATTTTAGATCGCGTAGAGTTTGTGGCCATTTTGGATCGCGTAGAGTTTGTGGCCATTTTAGATCACCCAGACCGCGTGGAAATTTTAGATCACCCAGACCGCGTGGAAATTTTAGATCACCCAGACCGCGTGGAAATTTTAGATCACCCAGACCGCGTGGAAATTTTAGATCACCCAGACCGCGTGGAAATTTTAGATCACCCAGACCGCGTGGAAATTTTAGATCACCCAGACCGCGTGGAAATTTTAGATCACCCAGACCGCGTGGAAATTTTAGATCACCCAGACCGCGTGGAAATTTTAGATCACCCAGACCGCGTGGAAATTTTAGATCACCCAGACCGCGTGGAAATTTTAGATCACCCAGACCGCGTGGAAATTTTAGATCACCCAGACCGCGTGGAAATTTTAGATCACCCAGACCGCGTGGAAATTTTAGATCACCCAGACCGCGTGGAAATTTTAGATCACCCAGACCGCGTGGAAATTTTAGATCACCCAGACCGCGTGGAAATTTTAGATCACCCAGACTTTGTGGAAATTTTAGATCACCCAGACTTTGTGGAAATTTTAGATCACCCAGACTTTGTGGAAATTTTAGATCACCCAGACTTTGTGGAAATTTTAGATCACCCAGACTTTGTGGAAATTTTAGATCACCCAGACTTTGTGGAAATTTTAGATCACCCAGACTTTGTGGAAATTTTAGATCACCCAGACTTTGTGGAAATTTTAGATCACCCAGACTTTGTGGAAATTTTAGATCACCCAGACTTTGTGGAAATTTTAGATCACCCAGACTTTGTGGAAATTTTAGATCACCCAGACTTTGTGGAAATTTTAGATCACCCAGACTTTGTGGAAATTTTAGATCACCCAGACTTTGTGGAAATTTTAGATCACCCAGACTTTGTGGAAATTTTAGATCACCCAGACTTTGTGGAAATTTTAGATCACCCAGACTTTGTGGAAATTTTAGATCACCCAGACTTTGTGGAAATTTTAGATCACCCAGACTTTGTGGAAATTTTAGATCACCCAGACTTTGTGGAAATTTTAGATCACCCAGACTTTGTGGAAATTTTAGATCACCTAGACTTTGTGGAAATTTTAGATCACCCAGACTTTGTGGAAATTTTAGATCACCCAGAGTTTGTGGAAATTTTAGATCACCCAGAGTTTGTGGAAATTTTAGATCACCCAGAGTTTGTGGAAATTTTAGATCACCTAGAGTTTGTGGAAATTTTAGATCACCTAGAGTTTGTGGAAATTTTAGATCACCTAGAGTTTGTGGAAATTTTAGATCACCTAGAGTTTGTGGAAATTTTAGATCACCTAGAGTTTGTGGAAATTTTAGATCACCTAGAGTTTGTGGAAATTTTAGATCACCTAGAGTTTGTGGAAATTTTAGATCACCTAGAGTTTGTGGAAATTTTAGATCACCTAGAGTTTGTGGAAATTTTAGATCACCTAGACTTTGTGGCCATTTTAGATCACCTAGACTTTGTGGCCATTTTAGATCACCTAGACTTTGTGGCCATTTTAGATCACGTAGAGTTTGTGGCCATTTTAGATCACGTAGAGTTTGTGGCCATTTTAGATCACGTAGAGTTTGTGGAAATTTTAGATCACATAGAGTTTGTGGAAATTTTAGATCACGTAGAGTTTGTAGCCATTTTAGATCACGTAGAGTTTGTGGAAATTTTAGATCACGTAGAGTTTGTGGAAATTTTAGATCACGTAGAGTTTGTGGAAATTTTAGATCATGTATTTAAATTTTGGTGTGTGATTGTGTGTACCAAGTTTGGCAGGTTAGTTTACATTTTTGTGAATAAGTTCATCTTTTTCAGAAAATCAGTTAACTTGATTAGTTCTATTTCATTGATTGGTTTGGTTTGGTTTTACGGCATATCAACCTTCTTTTTTTGTTTGGTTATTTAATGCCGAATTCAGTTTTTTTTGGGGGGGGAATAGATATTTTAATTTAATCAGTGAGTCAAATCAGACTTTTTGTATCATTAGGTGATGTGCTTCCTTCCTTTTTTTGGGGTGGGGTGTAAAGTTGGATTGAATTAAAGTTATATTCTTTTATATAGATTTACTTTTTTCAGAAATGTTATTTTTTTGGAGTTTATTTTTTTAAATAGTTCTTTCATATTGTTGACATGGTAATAATTTTGCCGGATATGCGCGAGATCGCCACAATCTAAAAGAAAGTGTTTTACTGTAAAAGGTTCTTGGCATGCAAAACATTCTGGAGGGTCTTCTTTTTTTAGCAGGAAGGAGTGGGTTATGTGCGTATGTCCTATGCGAATACGGGACAAAATCACTTCCTCTCTACGTGATCTTCTGGCATCTGGTAATCGTTCTTCTATTGTGGGCTTGATCTTGAAAAGTTTATTATTTGGACAGTTATTCCATCTTTCTTGCCATTTCTTCATAATCAGATTATTTATTTGTTGTTTGTAGTCAGAATGTGGAATTTTTATATTGCTTTTAAGGAGTTTTAAAGCATTTTTGGCAGCTATGTCTGCTTTTTCATTGCCCTGAATTCCAGAATGACTGGGGATCCAGCAGAATTTGATACTTTTGTTTTGTGAGAGAGTGTATTTTTTGTAGCAGTTTGATGAGTAGTGGGTTATTTAAATTTTTATTCTTTAAGGATTCGAGTACCGATAGGGAGTCTGAAAAAATTATAAATTTGTTGTGGAGGCATGGTCTGGTAGTCGCTTCTGTAAGGTAATGTTAGTGGATACGACTCCGCATCCAGTTTTGTTGCTGTCTTTGGACCCATCTGTGTATATGTGCTGATGGTTTGGGTATTTTTCCTGAATGATAAGGAGTTTTTCTTGATAGCTTAGTGGATGGGTTTGATTTTTTGGGAGGTTATTTAATTCAAGGATGATTTCAGGGTATTTTAGTAGCCAGGGTGGAAGGCTTAGTTGGTTGACATTATGGATATTGGTGATTGTGATACCTGCATCTTCTACTAGTGGTTTTGTACGGAGCCCAAAAGGTTGTATAGCTTTTACTTTTTGTTAATATAGATTTTGGTAATTTGGATTGAAGGTACAGTTAGAGGTTGGATTTGTTGGCTGTGATTTTTCTCTATCATAGAGCGAGTAATCTAGTGAGTTTGCAATGCAGTTGTAAGCAGGATTTTCTGGCCAAGAGAGAATTTTGGTCAGGTATTGCAAGGCTAGTTTGTCACGTCGAATTGATAATGGGGGTTCATTGGCTTCTGCATAGAGACTATCGATGGGGGAAGTTCGGAAGGCTCCCAGCGCAAGTCTGAGGCCCTGATGTTGAACGGTGTCCAATATCTTTATGTACGACTTTCTGGTGGCACCGTAAATGAAGCTACCATAGTCTAGTTTCGATCGCACTAGTGACCTATATAACTTTAATAGGGTTTGTCTGTCCGCTCCCCAATCTGTGTGGGCAATGACCCGCATTAGCTGTAGGGTTTTATTACATTTATTTTTAAGATGTTTTATATGAGGGATGAATGTAAGTTTTTTGTCTAGTATTAACCCTAAGAATTTATGTTCATTTACAACAGGAATCGGAATATCATTTAGTTTTAAAAGAGGATCTGGGTGCAGTTTTCTTAGTTGACAAAAGTGCATACATTTTGTTTTGTTAATGGAAAATTTGAAGCCATTCTTAGTTGTCCATTTTTTTTTTTATTTTGTCAATGCATTGTTGAAGTTGACGCTCAATTATATGGATATGTCTTGAGCTATATGCAATTAAAAAATCATCAACATATAGAGAACAATCCACGCCTTGGTTTATGCATCCAACAATACTGTTAATTTTTAGGCTGAATAATGTTACCGACAAAATACTTCCCTGTGGAACTCCAGTTTCCTGTTCTTTGATGTCCGATAGGCATGTTCCTACACGGACATTGAATAGTCTATTATTTATGAAGTTGTTGATGAAGATGGGTAGTCTTCCTTTCACTCCAGCTTCTTTGAGATCTTTCATGATGCCATACCTCCATGTGGTATCGTACGCCTTTTCAAGATCAAAGAAAATAGCAGTCATATGCTTTTTTTGTATAAATGAATTTCTGATGAAATGGTCTGTTGTGCTACGATGTTTTTGGAAGCCACACTGAAAATTAGTTATTATTTTATTTGTTTCCAGAAACCAAATTAACCTGGTGTTGACCATTCTCTCCATGATCTTACACACACAGCTTGTTAGAGCTATGGGGCGATAATTGGAGGGGTCAGATGCATCCTTTCCTGGTTTTGGTATAGGAATGACTGTGGCTTGTTTCCATATGGCTGGAAGATTGCCATTGAGCCAGATGTCATTATAAATAGAAAGTAAATACTTTAATGGTTCATCTGGTAGTTGTTTTAGAAATTCATACGTTATTTTATCAGGTCCCTCAGCTGTGTTGTTGGCTTTTTTTAATGAATCCTTTAGTTCATGGATGGTAAAAGGTTTGTTGTATTCTTCCTCATTATTACTTTTAAAGTTCAGTTTGGTTTTTTCTGATTCCTGTTTAAAGATCTGGAATTTTTTATCGTAATTTTTAGAAGATGAATTATTTGCAATAGTATCTGCAAGCAGGTTTGCCATGTCCTCTTTTTTAGTTATTTTACTATTGTTTACACAGAGGTGGTTGAGAGGGGAACTGGTGTTTTTTCCTGATATTTTCTGAATCATATTCCATACAGTTTTGTCTTTGGTGGTGTTATTGATTTTAGACACAAAATTCTTCCATGATTCCCTTTTGGCTTCGTTTATTGTTCGGCGTGCTTTAGCCCTGCATATTTTAAAGTCGTTTAAATTCTGAGTAGTTGGTTGATTGTTGAATTTTCTTAATGCAGCACATCGTAGCCCGATAGCCTTTTTACAGTCATTATTAAACCAGGGACGATTATACTTGGTTGATGATTTTGTTTTAGGAATACATTCTTCTGCTATTGAGATAATGGTATCTGTAAAGTGAGTGATTGGGTCTTTCTCACATTTTTCAGGTAGGAGTTTGTGTTTGCATAGTAATTTGAATTCATTCCAGTTAGCTTTTTTAAGGTTCCAACGAGGAATTTTTGAGATTATTTCAGGACGAAAATGTTCTAAAGTTATTGGGAAGTGGTCACTTCCACAGGTATCTATATGCACTGTCGAATTGTAATCTATAAAGATACTAGGATCACTTATAGAGAGGTCAATTGCTGAGGACGAATTTGTAGCGGAGTGAATAAAGGTTGGTTTTTTTGTTGTTATATATGCATAGATTGTTGTTGTTGATAATATTTTCTATAGTGATTCCTTTTCTATCTGTGTTTGAGCATCCCCAACTAACATTATGACTATTAAAATCGCCTAATAATAAGAAGGGGCGAGGGAGTTGGTTGATGAGTTTTTCTATTTCGGTTTCATCTATGGGGTCGTTTGGAGGCAGATAAATGGAGCAAATTGTGACCGTTCTATGTAGGGTGGCTGTGACAGCAATTGCCTGTAAGTTAGTTTGTAGATTTATTTGGCTTTGTGCCGTGTTTTTGTTAATGAGAATGGATGTTCCTCCTGAAGCTCTATTTGGGTTATTTGTTGTATAGTTGTATTCAGTAAAACTTTGAAGATTGATATTTTCAGATGGTTTTAAAAAGGTTTCTTGTAGGCATATTATTGTGGGACATAGATCGGATATCAGTAGAAGTAATTCATTCCGGTTGGCTTTTATACCTCTGCAATTCCATTGGATTATTTTGTTGGCCATAGTTTAGATTTTATGTATTTGATTTCCCTTTTGTCTTGGGAATAGGGGTGTTTTCTTTTTTATGGGGGTTTAGAAGTTTTGTCTTCTATTTCCATTGTTTCCAAGGAGGTTTTAAATTTATTTTGGTCTGTAGTTCTTGTATTTGAATCATTGGACTGTTTCATGTGCGTTTGAGCACTTGTGAGCTTTTTATCATTGGTAGATTCGGTTTCTGTTTCCATGGCTTCTGGTTCTTTGTGTTCAATTGGTTTGTTAGCTTTTATGCTTGATTTATCTCTGCTTTTAGATGTTGAGCGAGATCGTGGTTTGGTTTTTGTGGGGCTGGTTTTCTTTGAGGAATTTTTCGCATTTATTGTTCTTGTCTGTTCGGATGTTTTTGGAGAATCTTTATTTTTTTGCTTGTTGTTATCTGTTTTTATATTAGAACTCTTGTGGGGGATTAAGGGACTCTCCTTATTGTTGGTATTCTGCTCTTCAGAGTTCTCGATCTCCAATATCTTAAAGCTATTGGAGAGGGGAATTTGTGGGTTTATTTGTAGTTTTTGTTTAAGTTTGGTTCTGGTTTGTTTTTTTGGATTTGTTTCTGGTCTACTGGGTGTGGCGTTTGGATTTTTGGTTCCAGTGAGTTTTTTTTTCATTTCTTCAATTGTATTTATCAATATTTTGATTTGGTTGGTGAGGTCTTGGATTTTAATATCGAGGTTTGTTGTGCAATAATTGTCATTGTGTTTATTTGTGTTGGGAATATTCTTTTTGGTTATTTTGGAATATTTAGCTGTTACTGCCTTTTTCCTTGCTTCTGGGTAGGTGATGTTTAATGAGTGTTTAATTTTAACAATTTCTTTTTCTTTTTTCCAGATTTCACAGTCTTTGGAGTAGGCACTGTGATTTTCTGTACAATTGGCACATTTATAAGTTTTTTGACAGTTGATATGATTGTCGTTTTCTCCACACCTTCCACAAACTGGCTGGCGTGTACATCGGTCCTGATGATGACCAAACTTTTGACATTTAAAGCAACGCAGTGGGTTGGGGATGTATGGTTCGACTCTTGGTTTCTCATAGGCTATTTTTATTTCTTGTGGAATTTTTTGTTGGTAAAAGGTTAATATATATGAGTGTGTGTTTATCATTTCTCCATTTTTTTTAATTTGAATTCTTCTGACATCCGTTACATTTTGTTCTTTTAGATTTGAACGGATTTCGTCGATGGAGCAAAGTGAAAGTTCAGGGCTTTTCACAACTCCTTTGCATATGTTTAGTGTTTTGTGAGGGTACGTTTTTATTTTTATATTGTCAAAATGTTTCCATTTTAAAAGTTCATCTGCCTGTGTTTTGGTAAGAATTTCTATCAAAAGATTACCATTTCTTAATTTTTTCACTAGTTTAGGTTTGACCCTTTCTGATAGTATTTTTTCTATCTTGAAGGGGGAGAGTTTGGTTAAAGGCACTTCTCCAATTGACTCCATTACTATGAAGTTTGGATAGTTATCCGATTCCTCATTCGTGTCACTGTCCAAACTGTCTAAAAATCTTTTTTTACTTGGATTTTTATAACTCATATTGGGTTCATTTTTTTTTTAATTCATCATCCCTGCTCCCCACCCACCTTGGAGCCCTACTTGGGATGCGCACAGGGGGGAAGCCCATTCGCCCTGGCTACAACAGGGTTACAGGTATGATATACTTGTACATAATGTAGGCTTCGAGCACTCGTGTATCTTAATTTCTCCCATCGAAGTAAAATATGGGAAAGATCAGAGAAAAACATCCATGTCTAGTCCTTGTTCACTATATACAATTGACCCTCAGCCACCGCTTTCACCACTTGTTTGGGGATCAGTATTGATGGGGAAGTGTTGTGTATTATTTAGATTTGGTGTAGATTGTATGCGTATAAGTGGTGAGCTAGACGTGACCAGCCGATTGATCGGATCGGGCCTCTCCGATCGCCCGTCTGGCCCAGTACGAGGCCAAAGTGGAGTGTTGCAACTGATACCTTTATTTCCCTAGGTATCAGTTGCTCAGCCACCAGGATCCTTTTCGTAGACATTACGGGATGCCACCTACGGCCAACAGGTGGCCCCATTGAGGGACTTTTACTCTCTGCAAGGGGGCAGTCAGTGTATTCTAATGCCCCACTGACAGGGTTGGGAAGTAGGAAAAAAAAAAGGAAGGGGGCTGTTGTTTTTGTTTTTGCAGAACATAATTAAGTTTTACAAAAGAGAATAGGAAACAAAAACGGAAAATCGATGTAGGTGCATTTCGTCTCAGGAAGCCAATAGACAGCCTGATCTTGTAGCACCAGTCTATTTTATTGAAGAGATCTCACAAAAGTTGGTCTCACAAAAGTGATATTGGTATGGAATAAAGTCAATGCATTCCAGTAATATGTTTAACAGCAAGTTCTTTTAAGTTTTAACAAGAAAATTAACAATGAAATAATACCGGTAAAAATTAGGATTTATTTCATTTCAATTTTTGCATCGTCTTGCAAACTCGGCAGTTTTAAACGAGCAGAAATTATTTTCATTGGTCTAAAATGAGGAGTTGGTGACCGTATGTGAAATTCTTACCTTTTTTGGACATGAAGAGGAAAGAGAAGCTAAATGAACAGAGAAAAAAAAATGTGACAATTCCAATGAGTAGCTTCTTTATTCATTCACATCGCATTTTCAAAGTTTTTTTTTGTTTAAGTTTTGATTTTATTATATATTTTAAGTTTTAACAAAAACATTAACACTGCAATAAAACCGGTATAAATTATGACTTCGGAATAATTGTCAGCTAAATAAGGTTTCAAATAAATAAAATTTTATCACCTTTTAATTTGTTTATATATCATAATTTCAATCATTAGGAAATAAATATTTTACTTATTTATAACTAGCAGGATCCATTAACCAGCGTTGCCCGGTAATAGCATAAAATTACCACTTTTAAAGTTTTTTCGGGAGTGCTGAAAACAAAAAAAAAAAAAAAAAAAAAAAAATCTGGTAATTGAGTAGATTCCAAGATCTGAATAAAATATTAATTTCTAAAAAAGTGAAGGATCACTTTTCTACAATAATAGAACGTGAAATGAGCAGCCACTTTATGGCGATGTACACTGAACACAATTTAACATACAATGAGCACCCACTTTTTGTTTGGGGTTGGTGTACATCAAATCGATTATTAATGCCTGCTATCCCCCTCCCTCCCCCAAAAAGGTGGGTGTGCACTTTACGTGAAATTGTGTTCATTGTACACTGACCCCCTCCCAAGAAAAGGTGGCTATAAAGTGCGTGCTCATTGTACGTTAAATTATTATATACAAGTGATCCCCTACATTTTTGAAACAGTTTTCACGTTATTTTCGAGTCCGAAGAATCCACATAACAGGAATAATCAATCTTCATCTAACTAATTCAGAAGCATAATTAGATTTTTATTAAAATAAAAAGAATGCTACGAATATGTTGGAAAACTGTTTAAGTCAAAGGGAGACGATAATATTCTATTTTAATTACATACATTTAAATATGTAAATCTAATTTTTTTATACTTATGCATAAGACGGAAGAAAAAAATGAAAGAAAAACTAGGAAAGATAGATTTAAGGCTAAATGCAAACAACTTGCCTAAGGCTGTTCAAGTTAATTATTCTATTTGATCCATGGATGGGACTATGACAAGTACTATCACTCCAGGTCAAGGTGTTTATTACCTCTCCAGCAGGTTGGACACAGGCTAAGGCAATGTTTTGAAAAGTCAGAGTACTAGAAGAAGTGCACTCTGGTCTACAAAAATGCTGAGGGGCCCCACCAGCATATACCCAAATAGAAGTACGTATCTTATGCAATTCATAACCCCTTCTGAGCAAGGTAAAGCCTGAAAATGTTGACCTCTTAGGACTTAACAGAAGCATATATCAGTCTGACAGCAACAAAGCCACCATTCGACTGATTGCCAAGGACGTATTATTGACTGATGTGAACAATGACCCAGATTAGAGTGGGAATGGAAGTAATGGCATCTAAGCGGTAACTACAGACTCCCTTAAAGCCTCCTAAATTCAAACCCTTATTACCGGATGCACTTTAAGGTCATATCCAGGACCCTACTACTACTACAAAAAAAAAAAAAGGAGGGGGGGGGCAATTGCTACTCAGTAAACTATAGAAACAGTTTAAAGTCACAGCTACGCTCCAGGTGGTGTTGACATTTATGAATGAAAAACAAAACAAAAAATTGGGTAATACTAGCATAATGTTCCACAAAAACATTGTGATTTAATTTCTGTAATCCAGTTGCATTCTATGAAAATAATCAGTCTTGGGTCATACACTGTATTAGTACAAAAATGTTAAATAACAATTGAATTATGGGAAATTTTACCCCATCATCAGCAGCAGCATCAGAAATTGGTGGTGTTATCACGATGGAACATGTCGGTTGTTTCTGTGATGCACGACAAGATGCATCTGGAATATCAGAAGTTTGCTGAAGAGATTTCAGACAGTCTGAGGAAAAGGAAAAAGAAAAACATTCATTAGTAAAAGTTCAATGAGATTCATCGTTAAAAATCATGTACAAGATTTTTGTGTTATAGTCAGCTAACATACTTCCTAACTTCTGGTGTGGCTGCTATTGGAAGCGGCGGCAAATCAGTTCTTTCGCTTTTATTTTCTGTCATGCATATATTTCCCCTATGCATATACTCGTTTTTCTGATCACTTATTTAAAAAAAAAAAAAAAGTTTTTTAATTAATAATCATTGAAAAGTTCTGTCTTATTTTAATTAAGAATTATTGAAATTAGTTTTTTTTTTTCTTTTTTTTTTTTTAAGAATTATTAAAAACACTTAAAAATCTTTTTAAACTATTTTGGAAATATTAGGTATTGGATATGTTTTTTTTAATGTTTGAATTTTGTCATTTTGATTTCAATAATTTTACTTTTATAAACATATTACATAATTCAAATAAAAAAAAAATGTATTTTTATAATTTTATAAACATTTCTTATAAATTTTCAAATAAAAGAAAAACTTGAATTTTTTAAATTTTGTTATTAAAAGTGTGAACAAAGACTAATTGTGTTATTTTTATCAGTATAATTTTGATAATTTTTCTTGTATATTTTTTACCCATGTGGCCATGATTATAGATGTTGTAAAATCACAAATTATAGGGATTTTAGAGAAAAGAATGTATCGACGATCAGTGCATGAGCGGTTAATGTTATAGACTTAGTTTCATTAAAAAGTCGTCAAAACATTTCACTCTGCAATTCATCATCTTTTTTTTTTGTTCTTAATGTTTTTTTCTATCATAGATAAATCCTGTGCGTTTTTTTTTTTTCTAAAGATGATTATGTGTGGTTTTAAGAAGGTCTTTGTGCAATTATGAGAGGGTGGAGAGGTTGCCACTCTGACTTTGGGTTAATGATAGGGCTAAGGAAAATTATGTGTGAACACCCTGAAGACTTGATAGAAACAAAACAAAAACAATTTAGAATTTAGAGTGGGGGTTAGTTTCACATAAATTTAATGTAAAATAATTCACCATTTCGAGACCATTCTAGCGTTTTAGGACAGTTGACTAATTTATTTTTTTATGAGTGATAAATGGTGCACTTTTCTTTAAGGAAGGATTTTTTTTTTTTTTTTTTTTTTAGACACTTCTATGTAGCTTACCAAAGAACTTTATTTGGTGAGGAGCTTGCCACTTAGACTTAGCATTATCGTTAGGGCTAAAGAAGGTTTTAAGAGAAGGAGGCTTGCCACTCATACCTAGGGTTAGAGGTAGGATTAAGGGAGTTGTTTTTTTAAGGCGTTTGACCCCGATATTTACGGTTAGTGGGTCATAATTATTGCCTTTTGACAATGTTATGCCTTAGATTTTGAACATCAAATTATTTTTAAATATGAAATTTATTTTTGTTTATTTTGTTTCTTAAAGGGTGTGAAACTTAACAAGAATTACGACAAATAGACAAAAATAAATTTCATTTAAAACAAGTGACGTCACTAACAAAAAACGTGACGTTTGGAAAACTTATTAAGTATTTTTGTCCACTTATTTAAATATCGAAAAACATTTTTTGCTAAAGCTAACAAATCGTTCACAATTTTTTTGATAAATTTGGTTTTTATTTTCAATTACATTTCTTGTCTGAGTGAGACATTATTTTGTTAAACTTTCCAGTTTAAGACGTTTTTTTTATTTTTATTTCTCTACCTGGACTTCAGGCCAAGATCACAGTGTAGTATTCTGTTGCTACACTTCGCCTCTTCTGTCCTCTGTCAGTGAAGGAGAAATCCTTCATGACGGAGACAATTTTAAGTTTGTTTCTATCCAGATTGACCCTTTTTGGGAAGCTGGATTTTCTTAACATTAATTGACCTTGTGTCTAACTGTCCTCATGGGGAGGCAAATAAGTAACTATAGATTTACTAGAAACTGAGCACCTTCTACAAATATTTAAATATTGATTTTGTATTTTTTTTTTTATTTATATATAATTGGGTAGATTAGTGTCCATTTGATTATAATCCGCTGAAAAAAATTGTAAAAAAAGATGAAAAAATATATTGGGAGTGGAGGGGGGGGGGGCTGCTCGCACACATCAAGCAAAAAAAAAAAAAAAAAAAAATCATTTCACTTTTCTTTTTTTTTAAAAACAAAACATTGTTTAATTCACCGTTAAAAACTAATGTAACTATATTTTTAAAATTTGACCAAAAATAACGCCGGATTGCTTTAAAATTATATATTCTGATAACCGAATAGCTCTAGTTAAGCTAATTATGTTCTGATAATATGAGCTCTAACTAAATATGTAAGAACATTATTTTATATTCATATTTTCATTTTTTAAAATTCGTTCTGGAATAAAAACAAAAAGTTTGTTTACAGTAAAGTAATTAATATCAGCAATTGTAGCTGCTGCTACTTCTACTGATCGTTTTTCGATACTTTTTAAAAATAGAACAATTTTTTCCAGGTATCATGATTTTAAATTGCTCGGCACCACAAGATAAAACCGGTTACATTTTTATTTTTAACAGATAAATGTAATAAAAAGATTGATTTATTTAACAGTGGGTGTCCAAAGAAATTTTTTTTCCAAAATTTTCCAAACTTGTCATGTTGAAGTCGTTTTTTTAACGCAAAAAAAAAATGAGCTGTCAAAAGAATTTCGGACAACTGAATCCATTAAAAGTAATATCTCTTCTAGTTAATTTCTAAATTTCATGACGAAATTCTAAAGAGAATCCCAGAACGACCATTTACAAATCGGGGGGGGGGGTCAAAATCTTACTAAAAACGCCGTTTTATGATGTGACTTAAAACTCTTAAAATATATAATGTACATTATTATTTATTAAAATATTTGAAAGTATATGCATTTTCAAACAAAACGGTGGTATTTTGAGGACATAAGTTACTTTGGTTTTTAAAATAGGATGTTTTAAGAGAACCCCCTCGAAATCTGTAATTATCCAAAGCGTTTTATGTCCGTATGTATTGCTATTTTATTGGATAGTTCCAAATTAACTTTTGCACACAGCAACCATTTCTTTAGAATGGTCACATGCCATTTGGAATTGCTTGTCTCATGATCTCTCCACACTGTCAACATTAATTATTAATTTGTAAATATTAGTAATGGGATGATTCCAATATTTTTGCCCGCCGATTCTAATACAATTACCGATTCCGGACTAAATTCCCAATTCCGATTCTATACCCCCCACCACCACCACCCACCTATTACTTTCAAAATGCATGCTAAATATGGAGATATTTTCCTAAACGAAAAAAAGTACACTTGTGGGGGAGACTATTTTAGTTTTACTAGTAGTTAAAAATCAATAAATATTATTTTATAATTATTACCAGCAAAAGAAGACTTTGCTTTGAAAACATTCAAATAAAAAAGACAAAAGAATCAGACAATATGCACAATTTTTTTTCCGAAACTCCCAAATGTTCCAATTTTTTTTTTTTATTCCTAATTCTGATTAATCGTCCCAACACTAGTAAATATAAAACAAGTCTTTCTCCCACATGCATATTTTATTCATCATAATCATCAATTTGTAAATATAAATATCATAAACCATAAACATGGAATCAGTTGCCATTTATTTACGCAAATAAAATCCTGCTTAATACGAAAAACAAAAATCTATTAGAAATTGGTATTGGTTTTTAATCGTAATGAACAAAAAAAAAAATTCTAACTTTTCACTTTTATTCACACATACATTTTTCCTTAGAACTGCCCATCTGTGGAGCGCAATACTGCAGGACTGCTTCTCAACTAAAGCTAACATGATCGTTTTCAAGTTCCATGTAAACAAGTTCTTATTGAGCCATTTTTTTTAAATAATCAAATTCTACCAATTTCTACCATTAATAATCATCACGGTGTTGTCTCGCCATCCGTCTAACACTCATCCTCAAGTAGCCTTTAGGCATCGATAAGTCGTGACTCCCCTTCAAAATTTTTTTTTTAAATTCACTTGATTTTTAGACCCTTCTTTTTTGCTGATGGCTCGATGTTCATATGTTGCTTTAAAAAAGCTTATCTCATTCTTCGTTTGCATCTGTATTTGTCTTAAAGTGCTGCCTTCCATGTTTTGCATAAAACGTCTTCCAATCTCATATTTCTCATTAGCCAGATTTGTCTTAGTATCAATCTACTTACCGGAATACGATCCTGGAATGGAGGTTGTTCTCGCTGTTCTTTCATTTCCAGTCAAAGACTTTCTTTGTAGCGGAGGTACAGAACATCGATATGATGGACTGAATTTGTTATCAGCCATCGGATTTAAAACTGGTACATTCATCAGCACCTTCAAAGTAAAAAAAAAAAAAAAATATTTATATACGTATAGGTAATTAGATCAGATTATATTAGAGCACCAAAACATTATTTTAAATGTAATTTTCAATTGTTGAATAGCAATTCACATTCTTCATATATTACTAGCATGGCTACCTGGCATTGCCAGAGACCATAAAAAAAAAAAAATGTGTATAACATCTTTATACTAAAACTTCTATTTCTACTTCTCTCAAGCCGTCCATCTCCCTGTCCCCTCTTCCTCAGTTTTCCTCATCGCATTCACTCTTAGAATATGCATAAAAATGAGTACAAAATATATATCATCGAACATGGTCACACACATGAGATCACTGTATAAAAGTTTGACTTTTCAAATAAGATTTACTATTGATAAAAAAGTAAAATATATAAATTTATAGAAAACCATCTTCCCTTCTAAACATCTACAACTCTCCATTTGTTGCACTGTGATGGCCATCTAATACTTCTCTAAATATATATATCACATACAATGTTTCAAGCAAACGATATTTCACTATTACACACGTTTTTTTGTGTTAGATTTTTTTTTTTTTTTTTTTTTTTCTCATATATCAAGTCTTAGCCCGATAAAACTACGATCAAGGGGAACTAACTTTCTTTGTTTCAGGCGGAGTTATCTCCTCCCTTTTACCTTTATTACGCAAGATCTCGCATGAAGACCTGAGAACTTGCCCGTCAGAATAAATTTTCTGCAAGACATTAATAGTTATAATACGTCAACAGCCCTATTCATAACATCAAGTTATATAATTGTAACAAAATGTTCGCTCGACTGCAGTACAGACACGTTTCATGAACAGGAGACAAAACCATATCCCATCTTGTCAGATTGAAGCCAGATTTATCTTCTCTTCAAACTTAAAGCTCACTGAAGTTCATAAATTTGCATATTTACCCTTGAGACTCACGATAGATTAGGCCAAATATGTGTGCCATTTTTCCTTTTGGACATTGCTGAGTCATGTTTGTCCAGTTAGTCCCCTACTTCACCCCTCTGACTGAAGAGTGCAAAACACACTTGTCTATGTGGGAATGTTCACTTTCACATTAATTACAATACCAATTTTAGGACAGTAGAAAGTGGACTCTCGCTTCCCTTGTCCTTTAGTTCTCACATTCCATGAGCAATGTTTCTGACAAAAGGGGAAAAATTGCTGTTTTCTGAGTCAGAATTTATTTATCTAATACTTATCGTTTGCTAGTTTTTGACTTTGATGTGATATTTTTTTTTTAATAGTTTACTTTATGCTATGTCTGGAGTGATTTTCATTAAAAAAAAAAAAAAATGCAATCTCCTCAGGATGGTTTCCATTACAAAAGACAGATTAACAGGACTACCATCTTCCCAAAGTATTTAATTTACCAAATGCTTACTTTCAGTCCATTCTCATGAAAATAATTTTCACTTAAAAAAAAAGAAAAGAAAAAAAAAAAATACTTTCCAATCTTATGTTTAACTGACCTTTGTTTCTTTGTTGATGGTTTCTGTCCTACAAGATCTACAGCTGATGTACTGACTAATCTCACATAGGATAAGTGATCTATTGATGGGGGTTTCCTCTCTAGAGCAATAGCTCTTGACATATTGAAAGCATTTGATAGGGTTTGGCATAAAAATCTACATCACAAGATTTCCAACTATGGAATATCTGGAAATGTCTTCTCAACCATTGAATCCTTTCTCTTTGATACAAGTAGATGTCGATGGGCAGAAGTCCAAAACTCAAAGTACTAATGCTGGAATGCCTCAGAGATCCATCTTGGGCCCAACTCTCTTTATTATATTCATCAATAAGCTCCCAGACCACATTCCATGTTCATTCATCAATATATACGCAGACAACACTACCATTAATGGTAACACTTCAAAGTCCAGCAATGATCAAGTTCTCTCCGAGTTTCTTTTTCAACCCCGAGCATTTGCTTAAAAAAAAAAAAAAAAAAAAAAAAGTGACTCGTTAATTTTAATGCATCCAAAATCAAGGTTCTATCTTTTCACCATCAACATTCTGATCATCACTTGGCCCCGGTTGATATGAATGGTTCTAGTTTTAAAGAAGCATTCTACTTTGATAAGTTTTTTAGACTGACCTTCACTCCTGATCTGGAATGGAAGTTGCTGGAAAAATGGTTGTGTTATTCTACTGCTTCAGAAGATGCCTCACTCCCAACGCAATCTTCTACATGTAGAACAGCCAAATACTGGGGAGGGGGTCGATTCTGCCATGACAAAGTTCAAAACTGACTTTGAAATCTGATAGGTGATCCCGTTTTCTCCTCTCTGCAACCTCTTTCCCCTTAGAAGAGACGAGACGACGTTAGCCTTGCATTATTTTCATGGCAAGTGCTCGTCAAATCTTCAATCTATGGTTCCCTCTTGCCAAACTTTCACAAAAAAACACTTGTCTAGTTACAACCACTAAAACAAGTTTCTCTTCACTCTCTGTGCCTAAATCTAAATGTAAGTTCCATAAACAAATCTTTCCTAAAAGTGCCCACCTGTGGAACTGTCCCGCTTTGTAGCTGATTACAACATGGTTGTCATCAAGTCCAATGTAAACAAATTCTTGTTGAGCCATCGCCTTAAATCAATTTCTACCCAATTTTCACTATACATTCATTAACTCTTATCAAGGCCCAGGGGCCACTCAAAGATAAGGTGGTGACTCCCTTGTATATAAAAAAAAGATTAAAAATAGATTACTTACGTTTGCTAATAAACCTACAGGATAATTATCATCAACAAACTGGTTGAATCGTAAGCGGGAGAGGATGGCAGTAACCTGTTGCATCCGACTGTCAGACTCTTTCTCAGACCCTATATGCTGAAACAAAAATAAATAAGTTTTAATGGCAAAGCAAAAAGAAATTAACAACAAAGCAAAAAGAAACTTAATCTTATAAAGTTGAAAGAAAAATAAAGAAATGGCAAGTTTTAAAAATACCTTTGCAATAACCTTAGGAAAAAAAATTAATGGCAAATGTAAAAAAAAAAAATTTCATATAAAATTGTAAACATCTTTCACAATGAAATAAATATTCTATTTTAATACTAACTTGGCAAAAGTGATTCCACAGTTCACAATATTATCTAGTACAGCTTCCCACCTAGTGTCAATCATAGAAACTGAAATATGTTAAGGTGGGTATGTTTGCTGGTAAATGTTTTAGCATCAATTATATTGGATGTGTGCGAGAGGTTGGTTATTGAAGCTAGCTGTCTGAAGGTGTCAACGCCTTCCTCAGTGGGAGCAACCTTTCATTGAGAGGTTCAGCAGTGGTTCCCAAGAATACTAATAAAGATAAACCCTGTCTCTCAGAACCTGCAAGCTCTACTAAACTCAGCAACTGACTGACCAGTTGCATTGATGAAGGTGGAATACGCTGACTTGGTAAATACTTACAAAATTCTTAACCAATTTTTTTTTTTTTTTTTTTTCTCTCACACATATGGATATGCCGACAAAGTCAGAAAACAGCACAGTTCACATGACTTTCAAACATTTTTTATGCTCAGAATTGCTGAAGCATGGAATAAACTGTCAGCATCAGTTGTGGAGACATTGCATCCTTAAAAACCTTCATGCTTTCCCAATCTACACCTGATTCCATCACTCCCTCTACACACACACACACACACACATTTTAGATAAGTTGTCATGCACAAGCTTCGAAGCTTCGACAACACCTAACAAATTTACATCATTAACGATTACTTAACTACCACCTAACATCCATTAACCCTTATCCTCAAGTGGTCTTTGGGTCTTGATAAGTGGTGATCCCCAAGTAACAAAAAAAAAAAAGAACCGGCTTATAAACACCTCTAGAAGTGTAAGCCATTTTGAGTTTCAGAACAGTTTCAGATGGTTCGCTGTTACACACAAGTCCTGGGAGGTGACTTGTTTGTAGTAGACAGTTCCACAGAACAAAATATTCTTACCGTGTCGAAACCCGGGAAAAGAACATGTGAAATTGCTCCAGAAAGGGTTTAATATTTATGAAGCAATTCTGGTTTCTGATTGGTTGGTAGCAGAACGTAGTTAATTTGATTCGTCAGTTCTTAGCAGCATCTTTTATAAATAGAATCGTCCGACTGTGTGGGATCATACCCCATTATAGAACCAAAATATTGCAACAACATCAATAAAAATATCTTGCCAGCAACAACCTGGAGCACCTTTCTGATCTTCATGTATCTAACATACGTAAACTACAAAGTCAGAAAATGGCACAGTTCCCATGACTTCAGAAACATTTTTATCACGCTCAGAATTACTGAAGAATGGAACAAACTACATCAAATATTGGCTGCCAATCCTTTAAAACCATCAGGATTCCAAAAATTTGGAAAAATTACACCTAATGTCAACCTCTTCATCCACATGCATATATATGTATATCATTACTCATATACTATTCATCTCCTTGGCAATTGTACACTATGTATTATGCATAGTCTGGCGATGAGTTATACAGCATAATCATGCTAACACACTGGTTCCAGTTAGATCACTGAAGTTAAGCAACATTAAGCCTGGTCAGTACTAAAATGAGTGACCATTTGGGAATACCAGGTGTTGTAGGTGTTCTCTGCTTATCTCAGCATTGTTTCCAGTCGTCCTGAACTTCTTTGTCTTTGGACTTAAGCAGTGTTAATTCAGAAGAGGTGTGAGTTAGGGATTGCGCAACTCTTGTCTCACAATTACACATGCAGCTACCTTTACAAAAGGTATCCATAGTCTTTTGAGACTGAATGGAGGCAATGATGATGATGATGATTAATATGTGAAATGCTCTCAAAAACTGTATGCAATGATTTCATTATTTTAAAACTTATTGTTAGACTGACTTATATAGGTTTCATAATCCTTTAATTAGAGGGGAGAACTATAGACTTTATGTCTTTTTCTCATGGTCTATCCAAAGTTGTAATTATTATTTCTTCTCTTTGGCTGGTTGCTAGAATACATTTGTGCATAAAGAAGTTAATAACCATTTAATCTTGAAACATATCTATGAATCCATTTTACTTGACTATAAGTTGCTTCTTGTTTTTATTAAAGGGAACGCAAGAAGTCTAAACAATGCTAGTTCTCCCAATATTAACGTACATGTTTATCCACTAATGTTGAACTGCAATTATCAATATTTCAAATCTTTCTACATTTAATCAAATGACTAAACAAACCCGACATCTACTCTCATACATTGCGTCTATTAATCGTAAAGTTCTTTTAGGATGACCTCACTTCATCCATTTTGCTCATTCTGTCATATTGCTCTCATTTACAGAGAATAAGTATTTAGTATCCATTTTGAAGGGAATAAACACTCGTCATAAACTACTCTTCAAATTTTATTAATTTGATCATTTTCTCATAATATTAATTATCATTCAACTATTAATCTATTCATCTTATTAATCTGTCTATGAGTAGCTTTTATAATTGAAAAATCATGACAAAAAAAATAAATAAGCAGAGTTTGAGTAGCTGAGAAGGTTGGAAAGTAGGTTAGGCAGAAGAAAGCAATTATAAGAAAAATGGAATTTCAAGGGACTACTAAAAACAGAATAAAAAAAAACACATAAAATAAAAGATCAGAGCGTATAAAGTTTGAAATGTTGCAATCAACAACCAAAACAAATTTCTGAGTTTTTGAGATGAGGATTGATTAATCATATCATTTGGATTCTTCGGACTACTCTTCTCAACTTGAGTGTCATTTTCACAACATCCTGGTCAATATAACTTCTGACCTTCTTCAGGTGTATCTTGTTGAACTCCAGAATCATTCTGCCAAATTTGGAAATCTGCACAAAATTTTAACAGTAATCTTTATTTAATCTGGAGGTGTGTGTGTGTGGGGGGGGGATGCTCTCATTCCACCTTGCTTCCAAGGACGCGTGGCATAGTGGACAGAGGAATTGGTAAAATTCAGTGATTGAACACTCTTCTGAAAACTGAAGGTTCAATTCTCAGTGCTAGTGACACTCAAAATACAATTGCAAATTACTTAGGACTTCTATGTAGTTATGGCTGATGGAACAAGAGCATGCTACCTCCATGGATTAAATAAAGGGTTCTGATCAAAACTCCATGGAGATTCACAGAGTTCGACAAGATATACCTGAAAAAGGTTAGAGGTTATATCAACAGAAACGTTATGAAAATAACACTCAAGATGATAATAGTAGACTGATGAATTAAATACAAACCAAAATGAGACTGGAAAAAAAAAAAAAAAAAAAAAAAAAAGTACACATTTGAATTTCTTGCAACTCACCGTTAATATTTGATCCAAATGTTTCTGCCATTCACCGAGGTATGTATCTTGGACAAAACAAAACACCATGAGACAATGGAGCACAATTTCAGCAGAGAGTTGGCACAATTTCGGAAGTTCTTTTATTAATTGGTTATTCAAGGCTTCATATTCTTTCTTAACAAGATCCAGTCTATCATCACCCTGACAAGGGATAAACCAAAAAAAAAAAAAAAAAATTGCAAGTTAAATCATCTATTTATTCAGGAATAACACAGCATAGCAAAAAAAGTTATTTTGATCTATTTTAAAAATAAAAAATAGAGAATCCTTTGTTATAGTAACAGAAAAGAACACACGAGGTTTTGTTATAGTTTTTGAATGCATGGATTCAGTTAAGTATTCATTTACCTTCTCTCCGGGAAGTTAGGCACAAGATCACATATGTGATTGATGAAAGTGTTTCTGTGGAATGAATTGGATTTGAACTTGGCGTATCCAAGTTTCCAGTTTATGTTATTAACTAATTTCCTACAATCATCCGCAAAATTCAAAATGGATCCAAATGAGTAGAAACAAATTCAACTACGCTACAACCACCATCAACAATTTCTCCTCCATCCTCTGTGCCTAAATCTAAACACAGATTCTATAAACAAAGCTTCTTTTCTAAAACTGTCTCCCTATAAAACACTGTTCCGCTGGCCTGCTTTCCGACTGACTACAACATGGTGGCCTTCAAGTTCAATGTAAACAAGTTCTTGATGAGGAGTCCCTTTTAATCAAATTCTATTCAATTTTCACCATTAATGATTACTACATTACCAATTTACATTCATTAACTTTTATCCTTGAGTGGCCTACAGGCCTTGATAAGTGGTTTAAAAAAAGAAGAAAAAAGTACTAGACAAAGAGAGTAGAAAGCCGTGATAATAGTGTGGAGAGGCATAAAACAGAGGATTATATACCCACTGTGTTATAGCATGCAGACCTGGAACCCTTCAAATACAAGAATATCATTATTAGTGCCCAATTTTTTTCGTCTTTTTATTTTGTTTGTTTTTTTTGCGACCAGTTAAAGGCGGCACACTGGGTGCTTTACTTTTGGCAACGACATATCCTGGTGCAACGTTTCAATATCAGGACAGAGTTTTGGTTACCTCATTAATACTCAAAAAATCTCTAGAAAGGAGATGACCTTTGGGGTTTCGATTGTGATTGATACACTTATCATAGCACTAAAGAGATCTGATTACTACCATGACAACTAAGTCACCCAGATCCCACCAGCTAAGTTGCAGTGCCCTTAATGAAGACTCAGCAGTTGTAAAGATGAAACGGGCACTAGCATGCAAGGATCACCAGCACATCTTTTACTAGAAAACTCAGACTAAAACTTGAACCAAATTTCGGCATCTGAGAACATAGTATTTCATTAAAGAAGGATAAGTTATATTCCACAACCTTTTCCTTGATTACTCATAATTGTTACATCAAATACATATGCACAAACAGATCTAGCTTCAGGAAACTTTTAGGCATTGGGATCCAAGGTTAATCCTGAAATCCTTTCGCCAGAAACCCTATTATGGCAAACTCATCTAACATCATGAGTTACTTCACAATGCTGCATAATGTGGCCTATACTCTCGACCTGACTGCAATCCGAGTCAGCATCACCCTTGTTCTGACCTTTGTTTTCTGAAACCTACATTAAAGGTTTACACCTCTGATGTAGAGCTTGAGAAAAAACCTTGTCCAAGTACCGGAGCAATAGGTGGGCAGTTTCGATACTACTAGTAGGAACAAGCCAGACCCCATAATAGAACGAGACTAATACTTCTCTCCATCACACAGAGGCTTTTGAGATGTCTCAGATCA
Source organism: Euprymna scolopes (assembly GCF_053919585.1). Taxonomy (NCBI): domain Eukaryota; kingdom Metazoa; phylum Mollusca; class Cephalopoda; order Sepiida; family Sepiolidae; genus Euprymna; species Euprymna scolopes. The sequence goes on from NC_136517.1 coordinate 52,440,335, forward strand.
TCTAACCCCACATTTTGTAGGACGATTAACTAGGCTGAGACTAGGTTGAAACGGAGTACTCCAGATGTAAGAGTATATCAGTCATACAGTGAGTACAGACAGATGTCTAACCAGATCTGGCAGTGCACATTACAATGAGGATGATAGCAAAAACTAAGAAAGGTGCAGCAAATCAACCACCTCAGTGGTGATCATGAACTATCGCTGAAAGAGCTTACCAACAAAACACACAAGTGATAGGAAAGAAAGCAGCAGCAGCGATCTTCTGCAGCTGATGCAAACTACATGAGTGTTCTGGACCACTAAAAAAGTTGAATCATGCAAATCGGCCTTTTTTTTTTTTTTTTTTTTACATAGTGGTCACCACTTATCAAGGCCCGGAAGCCACTCAGGGATAAGGATTATTGCAAGTACATTACGTTAGTGTGGAGATTTGATGAAGTGTTTACTTAAGGGGGCAGTTCATTAGGAATTTGTTAACGTTGGACTTGAACACATCCAAGTTGTAGTCAGGTGGGAAGCAGGCAGGCGGAACAGAGTTACACAGGCGTGCAGTTCTAAGAAAGAAGCTTTGTTCATGGAATTCACGTTTTGATTTAGGAAGATAAAGAGTGGGGGAAATTTTTCAGTGGTTTCAGCTAGACGGGTGTTTTTCGTGAAAGATTGGCGAGGGGGGACCAGAGATTGGAATTCAGACGAGCACTTGCCATGGAAATAATGATAAAACAAAGATAGGCTCGCAACGTCTCTTCTGTGGGAGAGAGGTTGCAGAGTAGAGAAAAGGGCATCCACCACTCAGTCTGATTTTTCACCTCTTACTAGATCCAAGCTGACAAGTGTGTTTACCTGCAGCTAGATGTTGCCAGCAGATATATACACCAGGAATTGGTCATGTTTTGGTTGTCTGTAGGAATAGCAAAGTGTACTACAGACCACTAATAGATTGATGACTGACTTGTACCATCAATAGGGGTGAAAGAGGTTTGGTTAACACTGGGGTGCCCCAACATTTTGGTTATCAGCATAGCAAAGTACACATTAAAGCATTCAATTTCAATTTGTTTTTATCATGTAGCATACAAAGCCTGCCTTTTTTTTTTCTTTTTCCTTTTTACACAGGCGTCACCACATTATCAAGGCCAAGAGGCCACTCAAGGATGAGGGTTAAAGAGTGTACAGTAGAAATTGGACAATGTAGTAATCATTAGTAATGAAAATTCGGTAAATTTGATAACTTATATGGAATGGCTCATCAAGAACTTATTTACATTAGACTTGAACACAACGATATTGTAGTAAGCCGGAAAGCAGGAAAACGGAAGACAATTCCACAGGCGTGCAGTTCTAAGAAAGAAGCTTTATTCATGGAATCTACGTTTAGGTTTAGGCACAGATAAAGAGTGGGGGGGGGGGGAATTATTGATAGTGTTTACAGCTAGACGAGTGTTTCTTGTGAAAGTTTGGCGAGGGAGGACCATAGACTGAAGCTCAGTCGAACACTTTCCATGAAAATAACGATACATCAGAGACAAACTCGCAACATCTCTTCTGTGAGATAGAGGTTGCAAGGAAGAGAAAAGGACATCTACGAGGCTACAAAGTTTATTTTGAACTCTATCAAGGCAGGACAAGTCCTTTCTAGCAGCTCCTGCCCAGATGTGGCAACAGTATTCCATCCTTGGACGTACCTGGCTCATATAGATAGAGAATTGCATCAGCAGTGAGATATCTACCGGATCGATAGAAAGATCCCACCATTTTTCCAGCGGCCTTGGCAACAAATTTGATGTACGTGTTCCCTTTAAGATCAGGAGTAATGGTCAAGCCCAGAAGCTTGTCAAAACTTGAGGCCTCCTGAAGACGAGAGCCATTCATTTCAATTGATGCCAGATGTGGATCAGAATGTTGATGTAAAGAGAGAAGCTTGGTTTTAGATGCATTAAAAGTAACCAGCCACTCCTTTCCCCATTGTACTACGTGCTCAAGATCAGAGGAGAGAGAATTGGAGAGAACTTGGTCATTTACTGTCTTAGATGTGCTACCATAAATGGTAGTGTCGTCAGCATAAATGTCTACAAATGATGTAAGGATGTGATTTGGAAGATCATTAATGTAGATCAGGAAAAGAGTTCGGCCCAGGATGGACCCCTGAGGTACACCAGCATTAATACTGTGAGCTTCTGATTTTTGCCCCTACTACTCTTATGAAAGAAATGATTTAATAATTAAGACATTTCCAGCTATACCATAGCTAGAGATTTTGTGAAGTAAACCTTTATGCTATACCCTATCAAAGGCCTTTGATATGTCAAGAGCAATTTCCCTAGAAAGTTTGCCTTCGTCGAGAGATTTGCTAATCCTATGAGATATAACTAAGCACATCTGCTGTAGATCTAGCAGAACGGAAACCATATTGAGTGTCACTAAGGTTATTTTTGTTGAGATGGTTGATTACTTCTGCATTTAACAGATTCCAGCAACTTACTCATGACGCACAGGAGACTTATTGGCCTGTACTGAGAGGGGGATGAGCGATCACCTGAATTCTTAAATACAGGGCATACTGATGAGATTTTCCAGGGTGATAGGAAGCTATTCTCCTTAAGACAACGTTTAAACAGTTTTCTAAGTATGGGAGCTAGTTCAGGTTGAAGTTTTTTGAGTACTATAATTGGAATACCGTCAGGGGCAGTTGCTTTACTGGAATCAAGGTTTTTGATTAGCTTGACAACATCACATACAGATATATGTATATCACATAGCATGTTTTCTGATACAGGCGGAAATATTGGGGGTTGACGGCCTTGGTCGCAAAGGGTAGAATTAGCTGCAAAGTTCTTCGCAAAGAGTTTGGCTTTGTCTGATGCTGACGAGATTACCTCAGGTCCATTGAGGATAGTTGGGATAGAGCACACGCTTCTGTTCAGGATTCTGTTTGCTATTTGCCAAAACTGGTGGGAACCAAGCCAATGCTCAGCTACTTTGGACTTGACGGATTGAACATACAACTCTTGCGTTCTTTATTACTTTCTTACAATGGTTGCTGGCAATCTTGAAAGTGGCTTTATTTTCCATACATCTATTACGTTGCAAGCAGTGGAAAAAGTGATTTCTGTGCGCAATGGCAGCAGCACATTCTGGAGAGAACCATGGCTGGCCGTTAGGTTTTTGCTGGAACTTTTTTGAGGGTATAAAACGGTCTATACCTACAATTAACCATTCCGTCAGGTCTGATACTATAGAGGACACATCCTTTTTAAACATGGAACGCAGAGATAGATCCGATATAAATGTACGGAAGCTATCCCAGTCAGCCTTAGTGTATCGATATACTGTACGATGGAGAGGTACGTCTGGGGACTTATTACATTTCATTTTTATCTTAATTGATACAACAGAGTGGTCGGAAGATCCAAGAGGAGACAGAACAGAAACTGAACATAGTTCAGAGTAAGTTGTGAGAAAAAGGTCTAGTAGGCTCGCATACTGGCTGTCATTGTCGGGCACATGAATGGGTTCATGAACAATCTGAGTGAGGTCATAAGCAATGGAGAAATCATGACAGAACCTCCCCTCATCATCGGTCTTGTTTGAGTGGGTCAACCATTCGATATTGTGCACATTGAAGTTTCCACATATGTGAATGTTAGTTGAAGGATAAGCAGACAGGACTTGGTCAATTTTCTCAGATATGCTTTTAAAGATAGTAACTCCGCTGTTGTGTGGGCGATAGAGAGTAAATATAAATGCAGTAGTGTGAGCTAAAGCAATCCGGAAACACATATAGGGTAAGTTAGGATCTTCCCTGGAGATGTCCCTACTACATGGAAAGCCATCTTTAAAATAGGCACATATTCCATGCCCATGGCGATCTTGGGGGTCAGATTTAGAAGTTGAAGTATCCTTTAATTGTGAACTCTTCTAGGGAAAGCCTGTCCAATGCCAGTTTCGCTTAAAAAGAAAAGGTCTGATTTAGTCTCCTGTAATTGGGTTTCAACCTCTGGAAGGTTAGAACGTAGACCCCTGATGTTGGAGAAGGAGACATGGTAGTAGGAGTCTATGTTGGAAGTTGGAGAACCGGGTTTAAATCATGTATTTTTTCTTGAAACTTGTCATAAAATTTTGGAATTTGTGGACTAGGTCGTCAGATTTACTTAGCTTCCCCTCTCTGTCCTGCTCTAAGAGAGAAAGAAATTAAGATTTTTTTTTTTTTGTAGCACATAAGGTAAAGCCGTAACAATTACCCACTAATATGGCATCAAGAGGCCCCACCAGAAGCTACTGCATGGTCCAGATTCCATTCACCAAATGGCAATACAGCAGCCCCAGTACTTTGCACCTGCTGATAGGACAGCCTCCTTAGTGGTTAATCCAAGGTTCGGGTCCCTGACTATCAGGCGGATAACGTCAGCCCAGATAAAACGTTTACCTCCAGCACCCTTACTAGTGACATGGCTACAAGGATAGACATAGAAACAGAAAATTTCCGCCATCTCTGCCAACTGTTCGCACAAAATACTGCCAACCTAGAAAACAGCTTTTTCTTCTCCCTTTGTCAATCACTCATTAAAAAATGAGGACTGAGGGGCAATGCGTTTTCTACTCTCCATGAAAAAAAAAATAATAAAAAAAAAAATAATAAAAAAAAAACTATTAAGTATTCTACTTAATAAAAAATCCAACGGACGTGTTTAAGGGAACGTATGGTGATAGATTGCCCTCTCACGAACTAAAAATAAGTACAATTACGTAATCTATTTTTGCAATCAACTTGGTAGATAAATAAACATTTATGGACGAGAAAAAAGCTAGCATTTAATAAAACAGAAATACATAAATTAAATACTGAAATAAAATGTAGTTATTAATATTTGAATCTAAAAAATAAAAAGTATGATTAATATAGAAGTCATTTATCTCAACAAAAACACTTCCATCTCCAAAATGCAAACTGTAAAGAATTCAAGTTTTAATAACAGCGTTCAAAAGACTTTCTTTTTTTTTTTTAAATTAACCGTTAAAAGAAAAACACAATTTTATTCTGGACTTTAGCTAGTCACGTTTTAAGAAACTTGCGATATAAAAGAAAAGCGGATGAGGGGGAGGGTTCTTCCGAAAGTTAGTTGGTGATGTTATAAGTAATTGCGAGATAAGATGGAAGCAGGAATTAAAGGGTGGGGACTGAAAAGGATCCTGTTCGAAAAATATTGTGTTAGATGATTTCCATTTGCCATTTCTATAAATAAAAGCGGAGTTGCCTCCCTTTCATTTTCCAATACGTAAAATGGATGTTAAATCGAATATGATAACAGTGGTAACAATTTAATAGTTTGTGAATTTCAAAATTGTAGAAAATTGAGGAATTCAATTTGTACTGGCTGTAGTATAAACATAGTTAACACAAGGTCTGTATATATTTAAATCAAATCTTTGAACTTATTTTACACCCAAGCAATGCCATATTCATTTGTTAGTAACCTATAATAAAACATTCTTCCATATTTATCAATTCTTTCCACTTACCTGGATTTCCATTAATTTATCCCAGCGTTTATTGATCAGAGCCACCGGACCTTCATAAGATTTAATCAATGTTGACAAAGGATGGATAATGGCAGATTGGATCACAGTTTTCTACCGAGAGAAAAAAAAACAATTCAGTAAATAAAACAAATTTGACCAAATGTATTTTGAACACATTAAAAATGTTGCTGCATTTTGATATGTACAAGAATGAGAAAGTCAATTTGTTAATATATGGTTTCGGTTTCAGAAGTTTGTAGATGAGGATTGCTAATTTATATTTGAATTATTTAAACTACTGTCTCATCTGTAACCTCCAACCTGTACATCTTGTTGAACTTGGGAATTTGTACAGAACTTTGAATAGAACCCTTTATTTAATCCATGGAGATAGATATATCTCGTTCCCTCTGCCATGACCAGGTAAAAATCTTAATTCATAATGGGGTACTTGTGCAGATTTTGATCTGGATATATCTAAGCTTTGCCTGGATCATGACGTCCACTATTCGAGTTTGCCTGTAATCTGACGTAAGATGCCGATCAGTCGATCAATATGTGGCAACGAGCAGATTACTTTTCGATAAACATTGAAAGAGAAAAAAATAAAATAAAACTAGATGTCACATGGAAAGAATGGAGACTAACAATATTATGAAATTACAATGTTAGAAAAACAACTGCAGATGCCCAAAGAAATAGTTTGTTTTTTTTTCTCTCTCAAAATAAGAAATTAATCGAATCAGAGTTCATTTGTAGACGAAGACCAAGGGAAATATACAAGTAATAAGGAAAAAAAGAACAAGCAGTAAATAGGGAAAAAGAAAAAAAGAAGCTGCATAAGCAAAAATGACCTTTTCCATGTCTCATTCCGGGGGTGCTCATTGTATACATGATCCACAGAAAAAAAAATTTGGAAAAAATGCTTTATTACAAGTGTAAAATTGTAATTTTTCCTACTTACTACAGATGGACAAATGTTCACCGTCACTATTCGACTAAGTTCTAGTAAGGAATTGACAAACAAAGACCCAAAAGCCTCATCTCCGTACAATTCTTTCACATGGGAGGCTAAATTGCAGAAGTTCATCATGGTTTCCTATCAAAGAAAAAATTAAAATTAGAAAAGAACAGGTTGAAATAGAAAAATTAGATAATTACAAGATGACCTTTGACCTGTTGGGTCAATGTTGGTACATTGTACATTAGTACGTACATTTAGTACTTTATTTAAACTGAATAATCTTTTGAGAAATTTATTAAAAAATTCAGAGAATTATCCTCAGTATTTTTTTTAATGAAAGTTTATATAAAATATTTATCAAAAATAATCTTCTTAGGTCACTTAAATTATCCCCCCCCCCTTCATGTGCTAATTTCGAGGACGACACATTACCACCATTAGAAAAAAAAAAAAAGTAACATTCTGAAGGTTATAAGTGAAAAAAATGTTAGTTATTTTATATTTTATGGCAGTTCTTAGCATAAAAGATACTAAAACTTGGAAACTGAGATATTAAAAACAAAATTAAATGTCTTGTGAGCTTTAAATACTAGGTGCCTCTAATAGATATTTTTTGTCTACACATTCAGGGTATTATCTCTTTGTAAAAAATGGCAACAGTTTCACCCATGGTTGTAATAAAATGAATAAAACATTTAGTTCAATGAAAGAGCAAGTGGTTAATTTAATTGCCATAAAATTAAAAAAAGAATAAAAATAAAAATTTATAATTTTTCGTTTTTTTTTTTTTTAATTTTTATTACAATACTTTATATTAACATTTATTTATTAAGAAATATTGAAAATTTTATTATGATTGGATAATTCTAATTTTTGGTGCTTTTTTTCACTACAATCAGGAGTATTCATATTTTTTTTTTTTTTTTTTTTAAATTTATTAAAAAAAAATTATTTACACTTTCATTGCATATCCCTATCTTACTGTCAACTATTTATGCTGCTGCTACTTATTCAGCCACTTCTCATCTGATTCATTCTTCCTTCCACCAGCTAAAACACTCAATATGCAAATAGGAAAGTATCAGAATTTTAATAATATACTATTAGACTCATGTGATCAATGTTTGTACATCTTAGATCAATATATACATTACATAGTTAGAAATAATATATTTTTTACTTTTCTTTATGCCATTTTTTAAGCTGCTACTACATCATCTACTTCCTTCCTCTTATCACTTTATCTCATTTGCTCTTCCTCCCACCATCTAAAACAATACGCAAACAAGCAAGATACGAGCTTTATACTTATGCAGAATCGTTGGAATTTTCCAGGCAGTTTATATAAAAAAAAAACGCTGAAAAGTGCTGAAATGCAGAACCAATGAAATTGCAGCAACCAAGGTCATTTAAGAAAACATTTATTTGCTTTTATTGGTTTATTATAATAAAAAAATAAATATTTATCTTGAATTGACAACAAAAATCAATCATGAAAAGAAAATCCAACAAAAACTATTTTTTGTTTGTTATCAGTTGTTTGTCATTGAAAAAAATAAATGTTCATGAAACTTATCTTACAATGAATGTTTTTTTTTTATTTTATTTTAATTTTCTTAAAGTTTTGCAAAAATTGTTCAATAATTATTCATTATATTTTCTTCATAATAACCAAAAATATTGTTTTTCATTTTTTTTCAGTTAATTTCTTATTGAATTATTTTTGTAATAACAAAAATAATATATTTTTGCATTGAAAAAGTTTTACAGCATTTGCGTAAAAAAAAAAAAAAAATCATGAAACTTTCGTTCAGCACACCTTCCGGCATTTTACATAAACTGACCAAAAAATTCCTATGATAGCACAGTCCTTATTTTGCATCTGTATCAAGAGTTTTATGTTAATCTCCCAGAAATTTAGATGGTAAACCTAGTAGATGATCAGTGATCATTTGGATTACCGGTCATCTAAATAAAGCTAGTGATTATGCACAGTGGATGATGTCGCAATTTTATGATGTCATCTACTACGCACAATTATCTCCCATCCGTTTCATTAAATTATGTCATCCTTTTGTGACCTCATTCAGTGTGTACGGAGACAAACAAGATCTGCAAAGTTTTATTCGTATATAGATGAAGATGAAAAAAAAAAGAAAAAAACAAAACAGTGAATGTTTACCTCAAATGTTTCTACATAAGAGCTTAAATTATCACACAGTCCTTCAACAGTTTTTTGAGTGGAAGTGAATTCATTTAATTTAGATTCAAATGTTTCGTCTTTAATCTGGAATTTAAAACAAATAACTTTATCAGAACTAAAGAAATATGCATATATTTACAGAAATTTATTGACCATGAAGCATCATACAGCTAACAATATGAAAAAAAAAACAACAACAAATATTTGTAACATGCATCCATTCAATTTGTGTGTTAAGCAATGAAAATCTATAATAAGCAAGGGTCTGTATGTACGTATGTTTGTATTTCCAGCTAAAACTAAAGTAACAATAAAGGAAATACCCACAAAGTTGGTATTTTCTTGATTGGCATTGTCTCAGATGAATAAGGAGATTTAGAAAAAAAATTATTCATTCTTTGATCCTAAACTGGCAGAGATTTTGTTGGTGTGTGTAAGGACAGAGTTCCAGACAGATTATATACTAACTAAAGGGAAATAACTGATTTTTAATCAAAAGGTTAGTTCCCTCATGATAACTCATTCCTTAAGGAATCTATAAAAAAAAAAAAAAAAAAACTGTGTGTATGGTCATAGAGTGAAATGGGCTGGGCAGAGAAAAAAGGGGTGAAGGAGAAGAAGGAGGGAAACTGAGGTAGGGGGAAAGATATAGGCACGATAGTTTTAATAGAAATATGTTACACTTTTGTCTTGGATAATGCTGAGTAGACTTGCTAGTCTGTATATAAAGCTGTAGTTTCTGTTTGATTGTTCTGAAACAACATTACACAGGGTAATCATAGGAATATATTTAGTTATAGTCAGCTACTGGAAGTGGTAACAAGGCAAATTAGTTCCTTCACTTTTTTCTTTCACGCCTATATCTCCCCTTTGCATATACTGTTTTTTTTCTTTTTATTACATTTTTCTGATCATTCTTTTTTTATTTAATAATCATTGAAAAGATTTTTCAGTCTTATTTTAATTAAAGAATTATTAAAAACACTTTAAAATCTTTTAAAATTATTTTGGGAATATTATGTATTGGATACGTTTTTTTATGATGATTGAAATTTTGTTATTTTTATTTCAATAATTTTATTGTTATACTTTCATAAACATTTATTATATAAATTCAAATAAATTTATTAAAATTTAAAAAAAAAACATTTTCATAATTTCATAAACATTTCTTATAAAAACTTATTTTCATTAGAAGTGCAAATTGTGTCATTTTTATCTGTATAATTTTGTTAATTTTTATTGTATATTTTTCAATAATGTCCTTTTCTTATATTTTATTTCAATAACTTGCTTCACAATAGGAATACTGAAGAACATTAAGTGAAAGAATTGATTTGCCTTGTCACCGCTTCCAAGCTGGTAGTTAGGAACTAAGTTAGCTGACTATAACCATATATTTCATTTTGAGTGGTCAATCCCAAACCAGTGACATTTCCAATTTCTTGTATGGTTTCTTTCTCAGTTAATTATTTCTTGTAATAAGCATGCCCAGAAGCACCCAAGAATAGTGTGTACCTGCCTTTATTGAACACCCCTTTAAATACCAGAATGCACTCATCTGAGAGTCCTATAACAACACTCAAGTCATTTGAGAGTTTGGCGTGGAAGGAAGAAAAAAAAAAAAAAGGTTTGCCTTTTTTTCTGTTCTTGGCCTTCAGGCAAAGATGCTACGCTTAAGTTAATTTGTCTCGGTCAATGAAGGGGAAACCTTCTATACGGAGACAATTACTATTTTTGGTCCCTACCAGAGTGCCCCTTTTTATTTTTAGGAACTGGTTTTTCTCCTTGTTAAAAACGACCTTGTGTCACATTTTGCTTTTGTGGGGAAGCAAATAAATACTAACTTCCTAGGTTACTCTTGGATTGTGTTGTCATTTGTAATTATCAACATTATTGTTGCTGGAGTCCATGTTGGGTTGTATCACCATTGCCATCAGGTACGTGTTGGCAAATATTTTGGTCAGAATCAAGGGTTCCCTTGCTTTTATCGATATACTAGAAGATGTACCCGGCGTTGCCCAGTATTAAACGTAACACTAAATTCCTTTTAAAAAAAATGGAGTAAAACAAAAAAAAAAAAAAAAATCGAAAAAAAACAAAAAAACGAGACATGTGCATGTGAGTATTAGGTTTTAAAAATAAGCAAACATTATCATTAGTTCCAACAATGATAAAATAAGTTAAAAGAAAAAAAAAAAAAACTGCGACATGTTTTCACTATGCCTTCAGGATTAGTCAGAGAGGCACCTCTAACTCACAAATGATCAAGACTCCTTATCCATCTTGTTCTTTTCCTCCATTCTAATAGACCAAAAAAATGCCAAAACATATTTGCTATGTTATTTGTTGCTTCATTTTTTTTTTTACAGTAATGTTAAATCACATTGTGTAAGCTTCTCGTCACCCGCTTCCCAGGTGGTGGAGAGTGAACAAAGAGCTTTGAAAAAAAAAAAAAAAAATGTCAGAATCAAATCAGCACACCAGCTAGACAAATTTTGCTATTTTTTTGCCATGTCTCACTTCCAACTATGTCAAATTCTGACAATCTTAATTTCAATCTTTAACTTCTATTTAAATTTTTCACCTTTTTGCTTACTCTAACCTTGTGGAATATTCTAATTTTGAAATTATTTTTCCACATCCTACATAATGGCTATATTTCAAACTTTAAAAAAATGATTAAAAAGGACACAGTCTCTTATAGAGATTCATTGATGTACAGGTAATGCTTCCTATTTTTTTTTTTATTCCGCCCAAATAGATCAGAGGGGATTGCAAATTGCATTATTATGATAACTGAACTTATTGACTGCTGACCTGAAAGTTTCATCTCTTTGTTGCAAATATTGATGGTGTGAAACTAAGAAAGCAACCTCTGTCATGGAGAGGAGTTATTGAATTCTTGACAAAAGTGCATTGAGAATGGTGGTAAGTATGTAGAAAAATAAATTCTAGAGCACAACGGGTCACTCGTTTTAATGATACCACTCCCATCTTTGTAGATCTTTTTGAGTAAAAAAAAAAATAGGAAGCTTTAGTTTTGGAAGAGTCCTTTTATGTACAAAGAAATTCCCTTACTAAAAAATGCCTGAAAACGAGCAAAAGCAAGATTCACCACTGACCTCCGTGTAAAGTCCTGAATTCACAGCAATGTATCCTCGGGCACGATTTAGTTTCTTCTGGAATGAATGACGATTGATATGGGAAAACTTGTCCCAAAGTGAAGATTCATTTCTTTTTCTGTATTTAGTAACTATAAAAATGAAGAAATAAAAATATTTAAAAAGAAAAAATGCGCCAAGTTGATTAACTGTAGAAATTTAATGTAGCATAGACTAAGAATGAGCAATTTTTCAAGGGATTTAACCAAATGCGACAAATTATCAGGTTGACCACACTAAAAAATTTTTTTTTTTATTTAAAGCTTCTCAATCTTGTTCAGCACAGAAAACCATATGCATAAGCAGTCACCTTTGAAATAGAGAAAACGTGATTTATTTTTCTCCTTTTAAAAATACATTTTCTGTAAAAAAAAATAATTTGAACTCTTGGCACCATATTATCAACAATATCAATGTGATCAACATGTATTGCTGCCAGGACACTGTGCATAATAAAAAAAACAATGTATACTTAAAAATCAATTTATTTCATATCCATTTATAGATGAATTGAATATTTTCATACTTTATAAATTAAAATTTCATCAATTTTTTCTTGAAGCAAGTACTAATAAGTGACCGGAACACATAAAAAGCAGAAATTTACATGCAGCTTTTTTTGATAGAAAGCGATAATGGTTTGTGAGCAAGACTACTTTGTTGTCTGCTGCCATAACACAAAAAACAAAAATAGAAAAGGTTAAAAAGTCTAACATTTATATAACATAGCAAAACTTCTCTCTATCTCAATCTGTCTCTCGTTCACTCTTTCCCTGTTTTTTTTTTCCTCATCCTTTTCCCCCATCCACACAGGCCTCTCCTTTCTATAATATATTATATAATATTCACCTCTCCTTTCTATAATAGACTAGCAGGCCGTCCGGTGTTGCTCGGTTGTAAAATACTCGTATATATTTTAATTCATACAGAAACTGAAACATGTGAGTACTATGTTTCCTAAGCAGTTCACTTGTGAATAAAAATTTTTTTTTTTTAATTAAAAAATACTTGAGCTAAGATCAAAACCAAAACCTAAAAACAGTGAGTCATGTATGATAACCATTAGGCCAACGTGACACAATCTTTAAAAAGCGTTTTAAAATCTACTTATTCATAACATAATGAATTTGTCATGCGAACCATTCACGCGTGCACATTTGTGCAACAGCTAACAAATAGATAAAAATCCGATGACCTCCATCCTCCACATACCAATTTTTTTAATTTTTTCCGGATGACATATTTCCACATGTCTGAATATACCAAATGTCGAGTCTGTAGATCAAAAATTCATTGAGTATACAAGTTGAGAAATGTCCTCTCACACACACACACACACACACATTCTCACTTTTATAGATATGGTAACTGAAAATGACTGAAAAACTGACACCTTCCTTGACAAAATCTGATTCAGTTGACTCGTAATAAATGGTAAAGAAATGTTTAATATTAATCCAGGTTAATGCTGATCACACAGACAATTGCCAATTATAAAATTATAACGAATGTATTGAGAATAGAATACTTCTATAATCAGAGAATCAAAATTTTATTGTCAAAACAATTTACTTTATGGACGTATATTTAACAACAAAACCATTTCTGAAGAGTTAATAAATCTACATTAAAAATGTACACAAAATTATAAAGATTGGCGTTTCATTTATTTATGCTGAAAACAAATTGAAAGTCTGAAGTTACTGGTATTAAAGTTAATCATCCAATAATCTGTTAAGTTAATGTTTGAAGAACTAGTTGATTTATTCATTGTAGAATAAAATTTGAGTTTTAAATCAAGTAAAAGAGAAAAAATAAAACATGTGAATGCTACATTATTTGGATGAATCAGACAACTGTTCTCGGCTTGAATGTTATCTACACGTTTTAGATAATGTAACCTCTGACCTTTAAGTGTACAAATCATCATGTTTGGCTAAGGAGAAAAAGGGATTAACTTTTTCTTCCTTTGGCCAAACATGGCAACTGAATAAGATCGGAGGTTACATCCGTTGTGTTATAGGGTTCATCGAATCGGATGACTGCGATAATCAATGAATAAAATGAGAGATAGGTAAACACAAGCTTTTATTTATGAGACACCATTACAAGAAAAATCAATAACTAAGGGCAATAACTCTTCAACTTCAGTTGTAACAAGGGGACATAAATACCATAACATCAACTGAAACGTTGTGTAGATGACACTCAAGATGAGAACAATAGTCAGTTTAATCCAAATACAATCATATCTCATCTCAAAAATTCAGAATTGTAATGCGAAGTTCACTTGATTAAATTGAAAAAATAAAATATACTGCTGCAAATATTAAAGCCAGCTAGCTGCTGATTCAAGCAGTTACAACATACATACATGCGTGTATTATAATTAAAAAACAAAAACAAAAAACAATTATTTCATATTGTCCAAATAGATGCTTATGAGAAAAATGAAACTCAATCAAAACTTTGAATTTTGGCTTATGTCATCCAGATTTCACTACTGATATTCCCGGTACTTTTCTGAAAGCTTTTCTGCATTGAGTTTCGCCTTGCTATTGTATGGTTTTCATTTGGCAAAAAAACTCTGAAGACTGAAATTGTTATGAGGCAACTTCAATTTGTTCAAGTATGCTCCAATTTTGATTGTGCCAATATTATGCCCCCCCCCCACCAACTATCATTTGAAATACTTTTAATAAATTAAAACTTGAGGAATATTTACTAATTGAAATCTAACACAAGACGTTAGAAATTTAAGAAAGCCAGAAATTATTTTTTTTTTCTTTAAAATAAATTACTTTAAAGAAATGGAAAAAAGAAATATAAGATATTTTCTGAATCATTTTTTCTTTCAAAGATATAAAAATCTCAAGAATGGAAGTTTGTCAAAGTGCTGATTGCAGAGGGTGTGATTGTCTTTTCTTGTGTCAATATCATCGTTGAAATCTAATATTTATGACTTATTTGAACTAGTCAAACCACCATTTTAAATTTATTAATTACTAGCGAGGGGTACCTGGCGTTGCCCGGGTGTTTGGAAGTGTGTGTGGTTTTGGGTAAATAAAAAGAAAAATCGTTGGTTGTTAAAAAAAACAAAAAAAACGAAGCCTTGACGTGCAGTTGGAAAATAGTAAAGTGTGTGAAAAAAAACAAAAAAAAAAAAAAAAAAAACAGGTGCCCGTTTTTGACGAGTTATTGACGTGAACTTTGAGTGCGGGACAGTGTTTTATTTAACGCGAGTCTGTTTTTTTATACAAAAAAGCTTAATGCACATGCGGCAATGGTACGCGATAGCTATTCAGCAGTTAACATTTTCTGCGGGACAGTTTTTAATGAAGTCAATAAACCGGTTTGTTTGTTTTTAACTAACTTTGGAAAAAAACAGCTCCCTGTTTATTAGGGGGAGGGGGTGTCTTGTCTCGAAATGAAAGCAACTGTCTGATATGACGAAGCCGACATTGACCAAACGTTACATAGCTTTCTAGAGACCACTGGCCAGTATTTCGAATCGAGTTTCACTTTTTTTTTTTATACCGAAAAACGAATGCAACACGTGCAGATCCGAAAATGTCGAATAATTAATGTTTCAAAATCAGGCAAATTAAATAGACAGGCGACCACTGTTGTTAAGTCATAGATATTATCAGACGTGATATAAAAAGTTTTAAAAATGAGCGACGGCCTCGAGAATCCGCCGGAAAAAAGCCTTTTGAAGACATACAGAAAAAGCGAACACACATACATTTTCGCTTTTATATATATATAGATTTTCACAATATTTCAAGTGCCGGCCTTCTTCACTTGCAGCTTTTTCAACTTAAGAATCCGTATAGAATTTTGAACTGAACATTTTATTTAATCCGTGCAGTTCCAAGATGAAGAAGCCCTTCTTTGAGTTGAAGGTTCAATACTTACTAGAAGTGGGAATTAAAAATAACATGAAATAATTGATGCTTCTATCAGTCATGGTTAACAAAACAACAACCACCTACCCTTATGGATTAAATAAGGCGTCCAGTTCAAAATTCTGTGTTCTAAGTTCAAAGATCTCCAAGTGAAAAGATTCACCTGAAGATCAGAGATTACACTGGCTGAAACAGGAAATTCAAAAATCCAACTAAATATAGTCAACATTAGCATCCTTACGCTGAGAAGCCATTTTCTAAACTTTATATTGATCGGTTAATTTGTTTCAGATTTTAATCTGCACAACTTTATATATGTAGAGATAATAGATTGTAAATGCCAATAACATAGGCAATAAAACATCAAGTTCAAAACTGGATACTGACCTAATTCTCTGGTGCGTTTACTCTCATTAACTGCATTCACTACTTTTTGAATGGCTTCGTTGGCTTCCACGAGAGGATTGAAATCCACATGGCTTTCTTCTGTGGCCTAACAGGAGAAAAAATAGATATGAGATCAAGACTGGATAGGGGAAGGGAGGAGGCAGAAATAAGAAGATACTGGGAAGAGGATTAGTGAAAGAAGGAATAAAGAATAAACTCAAGATAAAGATTAGGCGACATTTTTTACGCATATATTTTCTTTTAAACTGTGCCATTTGTTTTAATATCATTTTAAAATGATGCACAGATTAACGTGTATTTAAAAAGGAAAATATGAATTTAACACTTTCATAGCAGAGTTTTCCCCCTCCTCAAACGTATGTATAAAATTAAAAAGCTAATTTTACTGTTTTAATATTTGCAAAACGTGGAATTTATACAGTTTCAAAATTTCTATAAGTGAGTCAGAGACTGCAGGTAAAGGGGCAGGGGGACTGTTACATATAGGGGTTTCATTGAGAGAGTCTTAGAGAATGCTTAGAAAGAGTTCTATTACAGTGATGCTTATTACAGTGAGGGATGTTGCAAGACTCAGAGAGAGAGAGAGAGAGAGAGAGAGAGAGAGAGAGAGGCTTTGTTGTATAAGTTGTACGAGACTTAGAGAGATTGTTCATGTTATTATTCTTATATATTAAATGTTCTTTTCTTAATTGTGTTGAATGGAAGAAGGAGAAAACTCTTTGAGTGAGGACACAGTGTTCAAACAGTTCGGACATTATGATGTTGAGACGTGTATGTAAAGACATAACACAAATATATAATACAATTGGACTTTACCTTTTTTATACTTACATGAAAAGGGGACAGCCCTTATCATGTGACAGGACCAGAAAAAGCTGACGTATAAAAATATGAGATTTTGTGTGTTCAGCTGACTTACTTTTTGGAGCTCCAGAAGCAGGATGGGATACTTTGTGATCCTCTGGACAGGTTTTATCAACATGCTCATGATGGTCATCGATTTGTTGGTGTCCTCATGAAGAAGCGTTAATTGATGAAGCTTTTGTATAAGAATGGGATTTTCATTACACTGAAAAGACAAAACGGTCCCATGTAAATGTGGAAAAATATATACAAAAAGGTGTTGCCCACTAAAAGTGAGGTTAGAAGAATATTGAAAAGCTATAATACATGGAGAGAATAAAAAGTCATGTATGGCTGACCATATATGGTGGGAAAAGGGAAACCATCTGCTTTTATGGGATGAAGTAAAAATTATAGACAGAAGAACAGTGGAGAGTAAGATTACTTAAAAAAGCAATGCATATGTTGAAAGATGATCAACTACTAAGCAGACCTAATATAGAATAGGACACAATATGGAAACGATCTATAATATAAATCTCACCTGTCTGTTTAAGTGTATGTATGTATATTTGTATGTCTACCTAAAACTTTCAACAGAGGCAACGGATTTTCACAAGATCAATATTGTTTTGAAGCTCGACCCTTCAGAAGAAAAATATCAAAAAATTGGCTAAAAACGTTCATTTCTTCACCCTCAACTGGGCACTTTTCTACAGGGAGGAGGGGTGCTTTTTTTCGCCGATATTTTCGAAAGTCATCACCTCTTTTCGATTGACTAGCCTTAATTTAAACCTTCGTCAATTCCGGTTTGGCAATGGATGCAACAGCAAAGACGTCATGTTTTCTTTTTCCCCCCATGTTCTTTTCCTCCTTCGCACTCTGGTTTCGAGGCTGCCTGCCTACTACCACTTTTTTTTTTTTTGCTCAACATACACTTCCAAACACCCAGGCAATGCCGGACACCCAGGCTAGTTAATTATAAAGAGATAATATTAGTAATAAGTAAAATATGTTTACTATATAGTGTTATGATGATTAATCAGAATCGGAATTTTTGGAGTATCTGATTCATATCAGAAAAGTTTTGGCCCTATTTCTAATTCCAAAAATGATTCTTTCAATACTTTTCTTGACACTACAAAATAAAAATTCACCATATAAGTCAAAAGAGTCAAAGAGTGCAGGTGATGAATCCCATTACCAGATGTAGCATTGATTCTATGGAGTCTAAGTTAATTTTTTTATTGGGAAATTATAGTAAGCAAAGTAAATCAATAAATGAGCAAAGTAAATATTCTGGAGTTAACTTTATCAAACCCTTTGATCTGTACATGACGCCTCTCATAGAATTCACAGTTTAACATGAAGAGATTTGTAATGCATGGATTTTTTTTTTTCTGACACCATGACTTTGGTCATTATGTGGTATATATTCTCTGAAAGAATTAATGTTACACTGACTTTTTCCGTTTTAGCTCAAGTGAAAACTATAAATGAAAATCGCACGAGTTTATCAAAATCTTGGATACACTACATGAAGGTAAAACATTTAGAAGTTTGTCAAATTAAAAAAAAAAAAAAAAAAAACTAATAAAAATCCTCCCTCAAATGAGATTCTATATTTTAGATGATTAGAATTTAAAAAAAAAAAAATGAAAACTTTCAGAATTCACAACAGAAAATTATAATTGTGAAATGGCAAAAAAAAACGAAAGAAAATTGGCATCAACAATTTCATAAAAATACAATATTTCCAAAGTACTAGATCCTTCTCATCTTGAGTGTTATTTGTATACTGTTTTGGTTGATGTAACCTCCAACCTTCTTCAGGTTTACCTTTCCGTCGAACTTTGGAATCTAGACAATTTCGAACGGAACCCTTTTATTCATGCTCTCATTCCATCAGCCATGAAAACAAAGTCCTAAATAATTTGTAATTGTATTTTTGATCGCCTTCACTGAGGATTGAACCTTCAATATCAAGAAGGGTATGATTTTCCAACTGACTTTTACCAACAATTTTCTCCACTGTGCCACAGGTCTTTCCAGATAATTCTTAAGCTTATTTTGTTTCTCAGAGTAGTTATTACTACATATTATATCATATTATATAATCAGTGATGGGAGGATTCCAAATTTTTACTTTATTCTGATACAATTACCGATTCTAATTCTTTAAAAATTTGTAAATATTTAATTAGAAATTAGCTGCTTTTTTTTTAAACTTTCAAATTGATGTAAAATTTCTGTGTAATTTCCACATTTTTGCACCTGTAAAAAATACACTTGGGAGGGAGGACATTACCCGAGTAGATTTTTCTAGATATTTTTTTCTCAAATGTTTTCTTTGAAATTGATTGAAAAGTGTTAAATAACTAAGGATTTATTTTTATTTTAAAACCATGTCGATTTGTTTGTCATTAGTGTAGAAAATGTTATTTGAATTTTTCTTAGACAATTGAAACTAATCGATGATTTGTATGCAAAACAAGAAAACAGTGTAAGAAAAGAATGCTTAACAAATGTTACATTGTGTCTAAATAATAATAAAAACGTTTTAATATAAGGAGGAGAGGGGATTTGTTAACTATTCTATGCTATACCTCTATGAAAGAATATTCATATTTTTTTATTCTAATTATGAAAAGAAAATTGTTTGGTGTGATTGATTTGTTATACTGTAATAAAATTACAGAAATAACAATAGAGTAACACTCTCTGCTTAATCACTACCCTAAAATGAAATTCTACTTTCTTAGGTGATTACATTTGAACACTTTGAAAAACTTGCATGGAAAAAATTTTTATTTTTAGTATTTTGAGTGGAAGATAAGTTTCATATAATTGTAATGGGATCCCAGGCAGTGCCAGATATCCTATACAGCTAGATGAAGATGGGAGAGGATGAGGTATGGTTAGGGGGGGGGGGGGTGCTGACACTTGGTCAAGGAAAAACAGATGTTTATGAGATTTCTGTCCACCAGAGAAGAAATAGTATCTTTTTCAATGAAAATATTATATAAAATCTGATAATAGGATTCGTGAAACAAGAGATTGTTTTTCTAGTTGGATTTGGTAAAAAATGAATTTTAACTACTAATTGAGTGAGACAGATACAATGACTTGCGTTCAAATATCTGCTTTGGTGTCTGGGAGATGTTATTATTTGGGTCCACCTGTTGTATTTAACTACCAGGCCACCAAGCCAGTGATAAGTTAGTTGGACAGATAAATAAATAAATTGGACTTAGGGAGAGATATGGTCATGAAAGAGGAAGAAGAGGGTCATAAGAAAATAGAAAATGAAAAGAATAAAATAAGGGGATAGAGAAAGGAGTTCACGAGAGAAGAAAAAGAATAAGATAATGGGATAGAGAAAAAAAGAGGTCCAGAGAAAAAAAAAAGGAAAAGTAATCTTCAATATGACAGAGGGGAGAAGAGGACAGTTTTATAAAAACGATTGGCTTTTTAGAGTTACAATCTTTTTACTGGCTGGCATCGAGGCGTCCACATCGCTCTCACCCCGCTTGCGGGGGGGGGGGGCGAAACCCTCATAGGAGCTAAGTTGAAAGGCTCTTGTTCTTAGCTGGGAAATTAATTAGAGGAACTTAAGTCATACAACCTGCATCATGAAGCTCGGATTAAGAAACTCTACTTTTAAACAAGTGTAGAACGATTTCTGAATAATTATTTTGTTGGTTTTTACGAAAATGAACCAGAGTTTTTCTTTCTTTCTCGATTGCCGGCCTGAATGAAGATGCAGTTTATTTCAGGTATGCCCTGACGCCAGATGATGAAAGAGATAGACTGGATCCAGCAAAAAGCCAGAGTGCCGACCGAAATTGACAATGTTGCCACACGGACTTAGAGTCATGCACATTTCGCGTCCCCTGAGCAGCAGAAAGATATTTTCCAGTGACCAGTGAGAGTCTGGTCACAAGTAAGAATGTAGCCCTGGTGGGTTGCATCTATGGTCCTGTGAGCTGGGAGCGACGAACACGGCCAGAAGTACATGACAAGTATGCTCCCGTGAACCAGGATAGCGACGGATGCGGCCCGGCCCTCTGACAAGAGAGGGCGTTAGGGTTATATAATGTTAACACGAAATGATCCTTTTCGATCCATTAAATTTTTTTAGGGCTAGTCACTGAATTTTTTTCCTATTAAGCCTAAGTCCAAACGGCAAGTTTGTAAAACAATGTAATTAAAGTAGATCATTACCACAAAGAAAATAAATGCATAGAATTTATCTCTCATTGAAATATATTTTGTTAACTGCTTTATTGTTGTTGAAATTTTTACATTAAATGTTTTATTTTGTAACAGGACAAAGAAAAAAAAAGGTAGTTACTTCAATTTGGAAGATGCACATGAAATAGATCCAATCGGTTACTTTAATTAGGTGACATAGAAAAGATTTGAAGTTGAATAATCAGTTGCTGACAAAAACATTTCACTGAGGAATCATGTAAAGCTTGAATAACTAGGGACGTTCCTTCAAGTAAGATAAGCTTATTTGGTTTAAGCAACATTAACTTTATAAATGCTGAAGAAATGATGAATGTGAGAAGTGTGAAGGGTCAACATTGCATTCACATTTTTGCCAAGTTTCAGAAAAATCTAATAGTTGGGGCAACATTTATGGGGTAAAAAGTGTCATTATTTGCAATTTGGGGGCATTTGTGACCCCTTTGGAGCT
Organism: Euprymna scolopes; assembly: GCF_053919585.1. Classification (NCBI taxonomy): domain Eukaryota; kingdom Metazoa; phylum Mollusca; class Cephalopoda; order Sepiida; family Sepiolidae; genus Euprymna; species Euprymna scolopes. Next base: position 52,462,050 of record NC_136517.1, read on the forward strand.
TCTGTGAACACCGAATCCCAGTGAAAATGAACAAACGATGCAGTTTCACACCTTAAAACATGTATATTTGAATTCAGCACCATATACATATATATCAAGTTCTTGAGTAATATGAAAAAAAGAGCTCCAAAAATGCATGTTTTTTAGCCCTAAAAGTCCCAGAGGGATGTGAACTAGAATTTTGCCAGGGTCACGTATAATGAATTTATATTAAGAACAATGGCCTCCACATTTTGGCCAAGTTTCAGGAAAATCTAATTGATGGATCCAACACTTTTGGGCAAAAAGTGTCATTTTGGGCCATTTTTGGAGTATTTTTTACCTCTTGAGCCCCTGGGGATGCCGAATTCCAGTGTAAGTGGATAATGGTGCAGTTTTAGGCCTTAACACATGTTGACCACTGTGAAAAACCACTATATAGTCATATGTATCAAGTTTTTATTGAGAAATATGAAAAAAGAGCCACAAAAAGAGGCGTTTTTAGCACATTCATACTGGATTTATATTAAGAACATTCTGGCCAAGTTTTAAAAAAAAATCTAATGGATGGATCAAAAGTTATGGGGCAAAATGTGCCGTTTTTAGCCATTTTTAGCCATTTTTGACCTCTTTTGAGCCCCTGGGGGCGCAACGGGAATTTTTGTACAAAAAAAAATTTTTTTCACTGTGCACATCTATTTAATGAAATACAATTTGTGGCAAAATTTCAGGAAAAAATAATGGACGGTTATCTTGCAATAGTCTGGACTAATGGATGCACGGAAGCCACTGGAAACATAGGTCCCTCTCTTATAAATCAGGGGACTAAAAAACGTGACCTCTTTGCTGTTGTGCCCATCACTAAACCGGAAGTGGCAAAGGTTTAAATTAAGGCTAGTCAATCGAGAAGAGGGGATGACTTTCGAAAATATCAGCGAAAAAAGCGACTCTTTGTAGAAATGTGCCCAGTTGAGGGTGAAGGCATTAATGTTTTTAGCTAAATTTTCTATATTTGTCATCCGAAGGGTCGAACTTCAAAACGATACCGATCTTATGAAAATCGGTCGCCTCTGTCAAACATTTTAAGCAGACATACATACATTTAAACAGACAGGTGAGATTTATATTATAAATTATTTTATAAGTTTTGAAAAATTACTTAGTTTTATCTTTCATTTTTCTGATAAGAGAAGTAATTCATCTTTTCAGGTGATGGTCTAATCAGAAGCAAGGAAAGATGAGTTAAATATGTTCTAACCCTAACCAATCCCGAGGAAGGAACAAGGAATATCTTTGAATACTAGCTCACGAGAAAGAGAGGCAGACAAGATACAACAGTCATTCTAACCCTTATCAAATAGGGTTGAGAGCAGTAATTGACAAATAGTAAAAAACATTTAGAGCTCAAAAAGTTGATCGTTATGACCTTATACCAGACTTTATTTAGATTAATAAAAGGCAAAAAAAAAAAAAAAAAGTACCTTTTGTAAATATACCATGGCTCCATCACTATTAGCACAATATTCAGAGTACACCATTTTCAGCTCTTCCGCCATGTCAAGAAAACATTGTCCTAAGAAAAATAGAAAAAAGAATTCATATTAATGGAGGAAGACCTGTTCTCAATTGTATTCAAACTCATCAAAATAAATGTAGGTAACATAAGAAAAAATGTTTTTTGTTTATCTATTGCATGGCACATCGATTTTTTATTATTATTTGGACTACTATTTTCAAGGTTTTTTTTCTCCCCCCCCCCATTTCAACCGATATAACCTCTGATCTTCAAGTCCATATTTTCAAATTCTTGTGTAGAGAACCAAAAAAATTAAAAAAAGACAAGAAAAAAAATTTTTTTTAAAAATGGCAGCATAAATCCAGTTAGAGAAGTTTTTCCAGCTAAAGAACTAATCCAGTCAGGATCAACAGCACGTAGTCATCATTTTGTGTTAAGATGGAAAGTTATCACTGAAGAATTCAAAGATATTCATATCTTTTATTTCATAAAGTGATTCTGGCATCCGATTGGTTTGTTCTTATCCCTGGTTATAAGTAGAATCTCCCAAATCTTTGTCATCGTTTTTTTAATATGCCAAAAATATTGAAACAGAAATGTTTTATTGCATACAATTCATCAAACACAAATTTCTTTTTTTTACCCATTGTTGAAGAGAAATAATAGACACATAGCAGCACAATTGAACAGCATAGCCAATTCCATAGTCAATTAGACTAATCATGAACACCCTATTTTGTGAACTACTCACTGCTAAATCACGTTACTTTATGGTAAACACTATTGAACAGGATCTGCTATTTTTACACATCACTAGGAGAGGGGGGAGGCGTTGTAGGTTCATACATTTCTCAACATTAATGTGTAAGGAAACAATAAATTTAACTTGATCTGAACTCTGTTTACTAATTCCAGAGTCGATATTAGTATCCATTAATCCAGTTATGCCTCCTGCTCTCACTGAAACGTTTCTCTCACTGTTTGATATTTCTTACCGTGATCATCTTAGTGGCTTCATAGAGATTCCTCACACCCACTTTTTTTATTTCTTTTTTTGGGAGATATGTCAGGTTGAAATTCGCCATTGGATGAATTGGTAACCAAGAATAATGAAAAACATTTAAAATATGAATTGACTAGCAGAGAAATTTCAAAGTTAAATAAAGAAAAATTTTCCTTTTGTTTTTTTGTTTTTTTAACATTTATTAGAAACTAGAATACCCGTCCCAGGACGGTTAAAATTTACTCAACAGAACAGTTTTGCAGCACTTTTATGTCCCCTTTAAAAAGATTAAAATCAAAATATGATACTAAAACCTTTTGTCTAAAATCCTTATTTTAATTTGGATCAAAATCAATTATTTGATTTTGATTCGAGAAAATGTCAAAAAATTTAAAATGCCATGAGAAAAATTGAAATTCAGGGAATCTTGCTTAATTCAATCAAATTTAATGCAAATCTGAAATATTTTAATCAAGGATTGGTGGAGCTTGCAAATGTTTTATCATTGCTTGCTGTTGTTCAGGAAATCGTTGCAAATGCTCACATTCGAATACATTTCCTTCAAGACTTGGGGCCAGGTATTTTCAGCCCATGTTTTTTCTGCCATCTTCCATTGCAATGAGATATGGGCCCTAAACACTCATGCGTAATGACAATATAATGATCACATGGATTGTAATAGGAAACTAGAGAGAATCCGTTCGGCCATGCTCCATCAAAATCTTGGTATTTGTGGGATTTTAAATGCTTTATGCACTCAACATCTCAGGTGGTTTTGTTATGTATAGCGTGCCATCTCCTGCATCAAAATAACATGCATTGATACTCCATTTGAGTGTGTACAAAGTGACTTGACTTCCTATAACACGACTGGTACCAACTCTATTAATCAGACCTGAAGGAGAGCAGGTGTGGGATGCTGCATGTCTTGTCCACCTCAGAGTTTAGGAAACTGGCAACATCTTAAACATTATCATCGTCATCACAACAATGATGCTTTAATCTAATAGATGCTCCGAACGACTTTTTATAAAAATCACTCCAGAAAATGCATAAAATCATTTGATGTTAGGAGCTATCATAAATTAAAAAAAAAAAACACAAAAAAAAAAAAACATTCTGTGTTAAAGAGCTAGCCAATGATAAAATATCAATTCTTTCCCCTTCTTCAAAAGCATTTGTTATAGAATATAAGGATTAAAGGGCGAATGAAGATTAGTTGTAATATTTTACCTCAAAATGAAGTTAAATATGGAGATTCCTACTTCTCAAATTGTATAAGTTATGTTCAACATATTTGATACCTAGGAAATGCTAAGTAAATCTGCTAATTATATCAGTTGTACTTACCCAGCAGCATACAGGAGTTTTCTTAACTTTAATTTTGTTTTACCACACACACTTTAATCATGTCAGTTTTTTTTTAATTAGGATTTTGAAAGTTAAATCTAATTACTGCACTAAACAAAATTGTCATAAAACTGCAACTAATTTTTGTCAACGTTTTAATATCAATAAAAAAATTTGATGTAAATGACTTGCAGGAATTTCAATCTTTTAATACATGAACATTTACTAAGAATTTTAAAGCCAGAAATGATTTTCTAGTCGAGAGTTTAAATGCATTCCAGTTCATTTCAAATTTTCAACTAAGATTTCAATGGCCGACTTGCAAAATGCATTTTTTGGGGGTTAAATTTTGTAATCAGGTTTTAAATTTCATTTTATTGTTTGATATTTGATTAATAGTAAATTAACAAGTCGCGCGTACATGGTCCCCCTCTGGTGCTGCATGTGAGATGATGCCACAAAAAATGCTGAAGAAATGATGAATGTGAGAAGTGTGAAGAGCCAACATTGCCTTCACATTTTTGCCAAGTTTCAGAAAAATCTAATGGATGGAGTAAAAGTTATGGGGTAAAAAGTGTCATTTTTTGCAATTTTGGGGGAATTTGTGATCCCTTTTGAGCTCCTGGGAACGCCGAATCATAGTGAAAATGGACAAATGGTGCAATTTCACACCTTAAGACTTGAATATTTGAATTCAGCACCATGAAAAACCACTATATAGACATACATATCAAGTTTTTGAGAAATATAAAAAGAACTCCAAGAACATTTTTTTATCCCTAAAAGGATCAGAGGGATGCAAACCAGAATCTTGCCAGGGTCACCCATACTGAATTTATATCAAGAACAATGACCTCCACATTTTGGCCAAGTTTCAGGAAAATATAATCGATGGATCAAATGCTATGGGGCAAAGAGTGTCATTTTTTACCTCTTTTGAGCCCCTGGGTACACTGAATCCCAGTGTAAATGGATAACTGCAGTTTCAGGCCTTAACACGTGTATATTTGAGTTGACCACCGTCAAAAACCACTATATATCAACTTTTTGTTGAGAAATATGAAAAAAGAGGCATAAAAAGGGGCGTTTTTAACACTAAAAGTCCCCGGGAACGCGAACCAGAATTTTGCCAGGGTCACCCATACTGGAATTATATAAAGAACAATGGGCTCCACATTTTCAAATTTCAGAAAAATCTAATGAATGAATCAAAAGTTATGGGACAAAATATGTCATTTTTGGCCATTTCGGGGCATTTTTTACTTGTTTTGAGCCTCTGGGGACGCAACAGGAATTTATGCAAAAAAAAATTTTTTTTTTTTTTTTACTGCGCACATCTATTTAATGAAATACAATTTGTGGCAAATTTTCAGGAAAAACTGATGGACGGTTATCTGGCAATCGTCCGGACTAACAGACGCACAGACGCCACTGAAAACATAGGTCACTTTCCGATAAATCGAGGGACCAATAATGTAAGTCACATGGGTGAGAAATGCACATATTTTTTTTATTAATACAGACACTTAGCTCTCCCTTATTGATTTATTTTGTGGTACAGTGTAAACAAACCACAAAAGCAGTAATATGCAATAAAATAGGCCAACAAAAAAATAATCCAAACAATGTAAAAAGGCGAACAAATGTTTCAAATGGCAACATCAAATAACAATGTAAACTATATTGTTAGTTTACAATGTTATTTGATGTTGGCATTTGAAACATGTCTATTAAAAGAACAAAAAGATCCACTCAACAAGTAGAGCATAAAACTATCACCTTATATACTTGTGTATAAGTCGATTCTGTTTTCACTTTTGTTTTTTTAATTTTTATTTCTTTTGGCAAAAAGATTCAGTGTGAGTAAAAAAGAAAAAAGAAAAAAAAAAAAAAAAGAGGGGGGCAAAAGGAAAAACAAAAATAAAAAAATATTGACTTATACACAAATATATATAGGGTATTCATGCAAACGACTTCAAAAGATTCACAACTTGGTTAAACTTATTTTATTTTAATTTCAGAAACTTACTTCAAAAGATTCTATTTAAAAAGGCAAACTTTTGTTTTAAGTGTTACCACAAAAATAGCGAATACAAGCAAGCACGCCCAACAAGGATTTCTGTTTATATCAACCCAAAATTTCTTTGTTTTTTTGTTTTTTTTTGGGGGGGGGGGTAATTTCTTTAATTTTTATACAAGTTTAACATTTAATTCATACTAAATTTGTTCACGTGGTCACATGGCATAATGGATAAAGTACTAAGTAAAAATTAAGTTATAAGTGACCCACTTCCATTGGGTGAAAGTTCAATTCTCAGTGCAAGTCATTAAGAATACAATTATGAACTACTTAAGACTTCTACCCAGTCATGGCTGACGGAATGAGAGCAAGCTACCCTCATGGATTAAATAAAGGGCTCCGTTTGAAATTCTGTGCAGATTTCTCATGTTCAACAGAAAGATTCCAGAGTTCAACAAGAAATATCTGAAGAGGTCAGACGTTACATTGGCTAAAACGTTGCGAGAACAACACTAGTCATCCGAACCATCCAAATAATTTGGATTATCAATGCTCATCTCAAACATTAAAAAATATTGACATTTGTTATAAAGTTTGATCAGTAATTTTTACAATTATTAATTACTTTTAAATTTTAATACACTAGCATTATGGAGTCTACAAGCATAAATTCTTATGTATGTTTAATATTGAATTGTTAACGCCAATACATAGTTAAAACAAAAATGGTTTTGGACTATTTCAATTTTCAACACTACTTATAATATTTAGCCTTTCATTTATTCATTTTTTTATCATCACTTACGTTATATATGGCATAATCACGTTGGCACACCAGTTCTCATTAAGTCACCGAAGTTAAGCAACGTTGAGCCTGGTTAGTTCAAGATGGGTGATCAATTTGGGAATACCAGGTGCTGTATGTAGGAAGATGTTGACACTTCACGGCAAGAGTTGCAAAAACCTAACGTCATCATCTCCCCTCACAGGGACATACATGCAACTGGGGATCGCATGAATTTCATACTCCCATGAAACTTCCTCCTTCGGAGGAAACCAGTTAAACTTGCCTGGGGTTAATGCTGCAGTTTTTCATCGCTTATATTTGAATTCATGGTTTGAAATATGACAAATAACACTACTCCATTGCTACATTTTGTTAATGTAATATTTTAAGTTCTATTTATAAATACAAATAGCTGATTTGGTAGAACTTTAGACTGAAGACCTCAACGTATCAGCTTTGATTTCTGGCCACGGCATCCACTTTGTTGGGGATTTATTATTTACTATTAATGCATTTTCTATTTCTAAAAATAGTTAAGATTTCTGATATTTTGAAATAAGACAAATTCAGCAACATATTCGTTACATTAAAAATTATGATTAAATAGACAGACAGACAGACAAAGTCTATTTATAAGATTAGAAATAATTTCCTTTCATATTTATTTGGAGAAATATAAATACTAAATATTGAAATGATTCCAGTGGAGAAAGTTATGAAATTGCTACATTTAAAAACCAATGTGTGACCAAGACGCTCATTTTTACAAGATCCTTCAAGCCTAGACATCTTCAATGGTGTGTGTGTGAGGAAATTAAATTATGTAAATTACCAAATTACAAAATTTATTGTTCATAAAGGAATACAAGGGAGTGAATTATTTCCTTGTTTATGAACAATAAATTTTTTAATTGATAATTTGCATAATTTAATTTCCCTCATATATTGAACATTTTTATCAAGATAGAATTAATCTATAAATATTAATACTTCCACTTTTAAAAATTATGAATATGTTTTGGTTTCAATTTCTGAGTATTTGCTTCATTTGTTAGGAATTTATTTACAACTAATGTAATATTCTCCATTTCTAAAAGAAAAAATATTTGTTTGCAAAAATCGTGTCTGATGAATCAGACAGACATATAGAGGAAAGGTCTGTAATATACAATTGGATTATTAATTACCCTTACACATGCATTTTTTTATAGATCATATCCTATTTTAAAGCAAAAATGACTAAAACTATGCTCACTGAAGAGATAAAAAAAAAAAAAAAAAGAAAAAAAGAAATCGACAGACTGTAGAAATACATGCAAAACAAAAATGAAAATCCAAATATTCCCAGGCAGTGACAGGTCAGGACAGCTAGTAACATACATAACTTCTATGCTACACACAATGCTTCAAAGTATAATACTCTCAAGTCAAGCCATGTTTGTGAAGTCTAAAGAATAGTTCCAACAACTTTTATTCGCTTTGAAATATTGAGAATTAACATTTTTTTTAAAATTTCATTAATATATATATATATATAAAAAAAAAAAAAAATAGGGGATATATTGGCATGCTGCAACTAAAACTAAATATCTATATATTATTAAACGTTATGGTGTTTTGAGAGTATATATGCAAATAGAAACATGATTGGCTGACAAGAACACACATTAAGACAGTACTTTCTACAATGTCAACACTAGAGTTCAAATTTCATAAAAGTCCAAAGAATCTTTTTTGAAACTGGATATGTGTTTTCTAAATTTAAAGAAATAAACATGAATTTATTTTTTCTAGATAATTTGAAAAATAGGATAGATATAAAGGATATTCAACATTAGTCCAAAAACTATTTTGCTTAAAAAACAATTTCTAGTGTTAGCAGAAAGCTAATAAAAATACATTCACCGTAGTTACTTACTCTTTCATGCAAATACGAAGTAACAAAACTTCAAAACTGTATTTTTCTTCATACTAGCTATCAACCAGTAGAAGGAGGTGGAAATTGACATGGCCAGATAGAAAACTCGCATTTATATAATCTAGAGTGTAAAGTCATTATTTAAATAGAAAAGTGTTGTTCGAAACAAAAAAGAATGGCATAACATAATTATGAATAGGGTTGCCCAAATCTCATCATAACTTGCTGTAATGTCCAAAATATTACAACATATAATATTCTTGTGCTTTTTTTCTTTTAATGTAAAACTATATACTAGTAGTAGTAGCAGTATTGCAGTAAAATGGACACAAGTTGTGCATTCCACCTTTTCTGTTCTATTTATATGATAGACAAAATGCTCAAAGTAGTGCAATTCTGATAGCAGATGAGAGTTGCATGCGTGTTTGTCAAAAACAAATTAACCTGGTAAGCAAAATGATGCCAAAGTAAAAAAATTTAAGTGCAAGATTTTTTTGTCTGTCATATTGTTTCTTTCTCATCAATGGCAGAAAGTTGTGATTTGTTTTTACAAGCTCAAAAATTTTGACAATGACCTCATTCAAGCATTTCTCATCTGTGTCAGAAAAGCCTTGACACGTGCTTACTAAGCCTTTCATCACACATTCTCTTGTCATTTCCTGCAATAGTGTCATTTATCCACTCCAAAATAAAATTTTCTGTTTCTGCAATACTCTTTCATACATCCTGTAAGCAAGAACTATTGATTCTACAGCACAAATGCACTTTAACTCTCCGGAAGTATTTTTTTGTTTTCATTTTCTGAAGAGTAATATTATCAGAAAGGGAAGACAATCCAAAATGCTTTGGGTTTTTTTTCTAACCAAACTTTTGTTTGCAAGTTTAATAAAGTAACAAAGTAAGACTAAATATTGAAACATTTATTGAATTAATTTAAATTGTAAAAAAGATGTACAATGCTTCAGTCAAATAGAATATCTTTAGCTGTTGTTTTTAATATATTTCTTTAATAAAACTTAAAAATAAAAAAAAATTTTTTTAAAAAGACCCATTTTCAATGATTTTTTTTTTAATTCAGCAACAATACTTCATATAAATGATTTTTTAAATTTATAAATAAAATGTTTTTAATTAAATAAAATAAGTTTTAAGAATTTTAAGTTATTTTACAATATTTAGAAAAAAAGCATTAATTTTGGATTGTCTTCCCTTTTCACAAGTATCACTCTTCCAAAAGATGAAAAATACTTCCAGTGAATTAAAGTATACTTGTTCTAATATGTCAAATTGTTATCAAACTTTGCCAGCACTCCTCCAAAATCAACCTTTTCACTGGTACTCCTCTGATCAGTCCAACATTTCATCAGTGTGTTATGTCACAAACATAGACGTCAAAATGAAATAATATTGGTGAAAATTGAATTGGTTTATTTTTACTTATTTTCACTCCAAACAAGGTATATTGCTACTTGAACATAAGGGGGTTACTATTTGGGATAGTATCTAACAGGAGACTAAGGAGAGTTGAACAACAAGATGTTTGCTCATATTACATTTAAACTTCTGCAGGTTAGTAAACAGTAAGGGAATTCTAAAGTTCAGTAATCTGAGGGAAGAAACTAGAAGTAGAAGGCTTTCCAGCATCTAGGGACCTTAACAGTAACGGGCAAAATTTTCCTGGTTGTCGGGTTAGTATCTACGTTGAGAGAGTACAAATGCTGTGAGTTTATCAGAGCTTGTTCCATTAAAGTACTTGTAAAACAAGTACAGGGATGCAAGGCTGCAGTGATGGGATTGGGGTTAGAGCTTGGCTGATAGTGTGGGACCTATTAGGTTTGAGACTCTTTTGTGGACCTTTTCTAAAAGTGAAACACTAGTGGTAGATGCTCCAGCTGAGATGCTGTAGCAATAATTCATGTGTGGGCGAATTGTGACTTTGTAAAGACATAGGATACTCTCCGGTGCAAGTAATTTTCTCGCATGATAGAGAGAGAGCTCGCTTTCTTTGCAGCAGTCTTAGCAACGTCCTATCATTTTTCCAATTCATGTTGCCTGGGAATGTTAGGTTAAGATGGACTTTCAGATAGGGTGCTATTTGTCATGGCAATCGGTGGTGAAGGGTTTTTTGTAGTTGTTAATCAACAAAGAAAAAAGAAGCTTAGTTTTAGGAACATTAAATGTTAACATTCACTTACAGCCATATTCCACTACCAATCTGAAAGTTATTTTCTAGGGTTTCTGCCATTGCTTTGGTTATGTGTACATTCGTTTTACCCTCATGTCTATTATACACTGCGTATCAAATTATCAATGAGTTTACATATTTTTTTAATATTTAGAAACGAATGAATAAAAATCCATGAAACTTTGAGAAAGTGCTTACAATTTTATTCAGCTACTCCAGTCAAAAAAATAAAAGTATTTAAAGCAGTATTAGCGAAACTATGGCAGAAGATAGGAATATGTGTTGATTTCCGTGTGTCAAGTTATTAATGATGCTGAGAAAAAAAAAACACAATATACCCGTAACTTGTTTATTGAAATAACTTTCAAACATTAAATGAACTATGAAAAATGCTTAGAGCACAATAACTACATAGCAATTTCTACGTTGACATAATTAGTAGGGGATATGAGATCCTTTTTTATAAATGATTGTAAAGACATTTGTCCACAGAATTAATAAAATTTGTGATTTTGTCAGTAGTTATTCCTTGGAGAGCACCCCACAACTCATCTTTGCTCTTAAATTTGCATCTAGTTAAATAGAGGCGTCGATTCATGATACTCCAAAGGTTCTCAATTGGGTTCAAATCTTGTGAATTCGCAGGCCACTCCAGCTTCCATAGCCCAGAAATCCCCAGTTGTTGCAAATACTCTTTGCTTTTGTTTGCTTCATGCGAGGGAGCATTATCCTGCAAAATAATGGTTCTTCTGAATGTCAACCTTTGCTTCTTCAGCCATGGTTCAAAGTGCTCCTCCAGAAAAGCTATGTAAGCATTTGTCATCATTTTTACGCCTTCTGGGACTCTCCATAGGCCAACTAAAGTACCTCCGATAATCCCAGCCCAAATCATTATCCCACCACCACCTTGTTGGCGCCTTAAATGCTGATGACGATGTTATCCATCTAGGACGCATCCCTTGCTCCAGCCATCTGGGCCATCAAGAGTGACACGCATTTCATCCATGAACAAAACTTGGAAAAAATCCCTTTTCATGTTGTCTTCTGCCCATTTCAATCGGTCTCGTATGTGATGTTGCTTTAATCGAGGCTTTGTGACAGGCTTAACAGACTTTGCCACTTCTTTCAGAAGGCAACATCGAGTACTTTTTGAGACCATCTTCAATCTGGCTTGGTCAAAGACTTCTCAACTTGTTTGGACAGGGTTCTTAACAACTTCACATTTAATTTGGAGTAGAGAACGATGTGAAACAACTCTAAATTGACCTTTATCAGCTCTCTTACATACCTTTGTAGGATCCTTGACAAAGTTCTTCAGTTTGATAGTACCTTCCTATCATTTTCAAGATTTCAAATTTAGTTTTACCTTTTGCTAACTTTTGTAATAGTACTCTTTTCAGAACTATCAAACCACCTTTACAACCCATTTTATGTATGAAACAAACTGCCTTGTTAATAATTTGACACCTCAAATACCGCAATTACGATGGCAAGTTGTTTAGATTGCGCGGAACAGTACGAAAAGTTCACAGCATGCGCAGCTTAGCATTGCCAACATTTCCGAAGCTTTTGATAAAAAACTACCGGTAAGTTTCTGAAACTGGAAAAAAAATGTTATCTTGTTAATAATTTGACACGCAGTGTAGAGCGTGATGTCATCAATAAATATCCTTATCTTCACAATTTTATCAGGAAGGTAATTTATATCAGGGATAATAAAGGCCCAAGGATCAATCCCTGGGGCACACCTGCATTAATAGCATATTGTTTAGATGTATGGTCATCAAGGAAAACTTGTTTTTTTTCTCTTGTCTACGAAGGATCTAATTATGTAGAGTATTCGTCCAGAAATACCATAGAATTTAATTTTAATGAGAAGCCCTTCATGCCAGACATTGTCAAACCCCTTGAATATATCAAAGACTACACCTCTAGCTTCCCCTGTCTTATCCAGTGCATGATATGTGTTTAGAGATAGTTAAAATATCTGCTGTAGAACAGGCTTGTCCAAAATCCATACTGTTAGTCAGAAGCTTAGTATCTACAATATGGTGGACTCCAAGATTTTAGTGAAGAGGGGGAGGAGATTGATAGGGCAATAATTAAGAGGGCCAGTTCTTTCACCAGAATTCTTGAATACTGGTACAATGGAATAAATTTTCCTGCTAGCAAAGAAGCAAGGCTCAGCTAAGCATTTGTTGAAGAGTTTGGAGAGGACAAGGGCTAACTTACTGAATGTATCTATGTTTTTTATGATTTTAACATGTATGAATATGGCTTCTGTTCACAAAGGGAAATTTGGGAGGGAATGGTTTGAGGAGGTCAAAGAGAATCAGAGGTAAACCACCAAGCAAGCAGGTCAGCTTTCTCGGTGACCATGCAATTTTTCCAGAATCATGAGTTCTTATTTTTTGCAACTCAATACATTTCCTGGTCACTTCAGTATACCTTCTCTTAGCTGCTGAGTTTTCATTCTTACAGTTATTTCTAACTTCTATAAATGTTTGCCTATGTATACTTGATTTGTGGTATACAAATCAGAATAAATGCTGCCTTTGCGCAATGGTCGCTGCACAAGTTGGAATGAACCATTGGGAGTGAGTAGGTGAGTGAGTGTATTTGTTTAACGGCATTTCAACCTCTAAGAGTCATTTAATGCCAAAAAAGTTTTGTTGATATAATAGATTTTCAGTTTCTTGTAAAAATTTTTTTAAGTTTCTTGAAAAAGTTTATCTTTTGAAGCAAGATGTTTTAGGTTTTCTGAAAAATTGTTTTAGTTGTAAGAGATTTGTTTTTCTAAACTGAATTTTACTTGTTTACTTTATAGGAGTTTGAATATGTTTGTTTCTTTTAAATAGTTTATGATTTGTTGGGGTTCCACTTCTTGGAACACTTTTCTAATGTTTGTTGTTTTAAAATATTTCTTTTGAGTGTGTTTGTGTTTTCTACATTCTGTCAGTAGATGTTTAATTGTTAGTTGTTGGTTGCAGAGTGTGCAATTTGGTGTTTCCTCCACTTTGATTAGGTAGGAATGAGTTAATTTTGTATGCCCGATTCTTATTCGGTTTAGTACAATTTCTTTTCTTCCTTTAAAAATTTTTTGTTTTTCGTTTTTAATTATTGGTTGATGTTCATGCAATTTGTTTGCAGTGCATTTGTTCCATTCCTCTTGCCACATGTTTTCTATATATTCGTTGATTTTTCTTTTTAGGTCTGTGTGTGGTATTTTAATTTTTTCCATTTGGTGGTTTGTGGCTTCTTTAGCCAGTTTGTCTGCTTTTTCATTTCCTGGAATGCCGACATGACTTGGTATCCAGGCTATTATAATTTTTTTTATTGTTTTTTTCGGTTATTTCATTGTATTCTTGTATAATTTCTGTGATAAAAGGGTGTTTAGATTTTACTTCAAGGGCCATGATACAGGATAGCGAGTCTGTATATACTATGGCTTTTTGTTCGTTGATGTCTTTGATGTGTTTGAGAGCTATTTTGATGGCCTGCAGTTCGGCTGTATATATTGAAGCCTCGTTGGGCAGTCTTATTTGATATTGATTTTGTCCATCTGTGCATGCTGCGCTTGTTCCGTTTATAGTTTTAGACCCGTCTGTGTATATTTCTATGTATTCTGCATATTTTTCTCTTAGTTCTCTAAAGTTGCTTCTGTTTGTTATATTATTTGTAATGTTTTTCTTGTAAGTAGTAAGTGTTATGTCGGTTTCTGGTTTGTGTAATGTCCATGGGGGTCTGTCGTTTGTTTTCTGAGTAATTATATTGTCGGGGTTTTCATTGATTTGATGTATTATTTCTTTAATTCTGTGTCCAAAGGAGGGTATACTTTTTGGTTTCCTTGAATAAGAGTTTGTACATTGTAAGTTGAAGGTAGTTTTGTATGTTGGGTTTTCGGGGTTGGTTTGTAGTTTTGTTGCGTATTGTAACGCGAGTTTTTTCCATCTTAAGTGCAGGGGTAGTTCTTGGGCTTCTACGTGAAGGCTTTCCATTGGAGAAGTTCGGTAGGCTCCCAGGCTAAGTCTTAAACTTTGATTCTGTATTGTTAGTAGTTTGTTTTTGTAGGATTTGTAAGTAGAGCTGTATATGGCACAACCATAATCCAGTTTGGATCTGATATGTGAGCGATATATTTTGAGCATTGTAGCTTGATCTGCTCCCCAATCTAGTTTTGATACTATTTTTAAGATATTTATTGCTTTTAAGCATTTTTGTTTTAATTTGTTAATGTGCTCCTTGAAGTTTTGTTTGTTGTCTAAAATGATCCCTAGAAATTTGGTGTGTTATACTACTGGTATTAGTTGTCCATCTAGTTTGAGCTGTGGGTCAAGGTGGTATTTTCGTTTCCTACAGAAGTGGATACATGTGGTTTTGCTTTTGGACATTTTAAATCCATTTTGGTTAACCCAAAGGTCTATTTTGTTAAGGCAATGTTGCATTTGTCTTTCAATAGTTGGCATATTTGGTGATGAGCAAGTTATTGAAAAGTCATCAACAAATAGTGTTTTTTCGAATCCCATGTTAACATTTTTGATTATACCGTTGATTTTAATTAGAAAAAGGGTGTCAGATAGTACGCTACCCTGTGGTACCCCTGTTTCTTGTGTGTGTTGATCTGATGTTGTATTTCCTAAGCATACTTTAAATGTTCTGTGGGATAGGAATTCTTGGATAAATTTTGCTAGGTTTCCTCTGATTCCCATATTATGAATATCTTTCAAGATTCCATATCTCCATGTGGTGTCATATGCCTTTTCGATATCAAAAAAGATTGAGACCACGTGGTGGTTTCTTATTAGACCGTTACGAATATATGTTTCTAGCCGAATAAGTTGGTCATTAGTACCTTGATTTTGTCTAAATCCGCTTTGGTGTGTAGAAATGAGGTTATATTTTTCTAAATGCCACATTAGTCTTGTATTGACCATCCTTTCTGTTGTTTTGCATATACAGCTTGTTAGGGCGATAGGACGATAATTGGTAGGGTTGGAGTGATCTTTTCCTGCTTTAGGAATTGGGATGATATTGGAGTCGAGCCAGTGTTTTGGAAAATTGTTAGTCCGGCATATTTTGTTAATTATCTGTAAGAGAATGTTGAGAGATGTGTCTGGCATGTGTTTTAGAAATTGATAGTGGATGTCGTCTGGACCGGTAGCTGTATCTTTACTTTTATGAATTGCATTTTTTAGTTCTGTTATAGTGAAAGAGGTGTTATAGTATTCTTTGTTATTGGATTGGAAATTGAGTTTTTCTTTTTCTGCGTTGTTTTTGTATTTTTGGAATTTGGGGGAGTAGTGGTTGGATGATGAGTTTTGGCTGAATTCATTTGCGATTATGTTTGGTATTTCTTTTTTGTCTATAGTTTGTCTACCATTTGGTGTACTTATATTATTTATTGGTGTTCCAAGTTTTTTTCCAGTTATTTTTCTTATTATTTCCCATGGTTTTTTTGATGGCGTGTTGTTGTTCAATTTGGAAATATAGTTTTGCCAGGTTTCTTTTTTGCTTTTTTTTATAATATAGTGTGCTTTTGCTCGTGCTTGTAGGTATTTTTGAAGGTTGAGTTTTGTAGGATGTTGTTTGAAGTGTTTTAGCATTTTTTTCCTGTTGGTTATTGCTTGCTTACATTCTATTGTGAACCATGGCGTTGATTTTGGGTGTGGTTTGGTGGAAGATTTTGGGATTGTCTTGGTTGCTATTTCGTTTAGTGTATTGGTGAAAGCTAACATAGGATCTGGTTTGTTAACTATTTCTTGATTAATTAGATTTGTGCAAAGTTTGCTAAATTCAGTCCAGTTAGCTTTATAAATTTGCCATTTTGGTTTTGATTCTTCTGTTGTAGGTTCTTGGGTTTTGAGAAAAATTGGGAAGTGATCGCTGCCGCACTGGTCGTTATGTACCTCCCATTGGAAGTCCATAAATATTGTGGGGGAGCATAGTGTTAGGTCGATAGCTGATGTCGTTCCTGTGCCTGGGTGAAGGTATGTGTGTGTTTTGTCGTTAAATATAGTTACTTCAGGTGATTCCAGTAATGATTCAATGATTTTCCCATTTTGATTAATATTCTCACTTCCCCACATTTTGTTATGGGCGTTGAAGTCCCCCATTAATATAAAAGGTATGAGGAGTTGTGTTATAAGATCTTCAGTTTCGGTTTGGTTTAGTTTATGTTTAGGTGGAATGTATATTGAACAAATAGTTATTGGTCGGTGAAGTGTAACTTTAATTGCTATTGTTTGTAGGTTTGTTTGGAGCTGTAATTTTATATGTGGTATCTGTTTTTTTATTATAATTTAAGTGCCACCTGTGGGTCGATTATCTGCTTGTGATCTGTTTGTTTGATTGTAGATGTGGTATCCTTTGAAGTTGATGGTGTCCTTTTAGAAGAGTTTCCTGTAGGCCGATTATGCTGGGGTCATATTGTGCTATTATATGTTTGATTTCTTCGTAGTTTGGTTTTATGCCTCTGCAGTTCCACTGTATGATGTTTTTATTCATGGAAATGAATAAAAACATCATACAGTGGAACTGCAGAGGCATAGTAGGTTCGTTTATTTATTTATTTTTTTTTTCCTTTTTTTTCTGTTTGGTTTTTGTTTAGGTTTTTATATCTATTATTCTATTGATTTGTTGTGTTTTGAGTGGTTTTTGTTTTGTGTTTACTTGAACTGCTTGGTTCCTCAGTCTCCATTTTCTCTTCCTGGTCAGTTCTGTTTTTGGAGCTAGATTTTTTCCTGTGACTCGATTTCAATCAATTCAAATTTGTTTTCATTTTCGATTAATATTGTCTCTGTTTTTTGTTTGCTTTGGTTTTTGGAAAGAGGATTTGTGTTTTCCCGTTCTGTTTCCATCTTTCCAGATATTGTGTTTTTATCTTCTGCTTTTGTCCTTGTACGTGATTTGGATCTTTCACTGTTTATTTGTGGTTTTTGCTGTTCGGGTTCTTTTTTGCTCTTTGGGACTTGTTTTAGATCATTTGGCTGAGTTTTAGAAGATACTGGTATTTGTTTCTTGTTTTCGTTTTGGTTAGTTTTTAAAGTTTCAATTAGATTTTTGAGTTCGGAGATTAGTTTAAGTAGGTCTTGGTTTTGGGTTGTTTGGTTTGAAGTTTTTGTAATGTCTGCGTAAGTTTATTTTTTCTCGAGAGCTTGCTATTTTCCTTGCTTCAGGAAAGGGCATGTTTTGTTTGTATTTTATTTCGGCTATTTCTTTTTCTTTTGTGTAGATTTTGCATATTTTAGAGTATGCTGGGTGTTTTTCTTGGCAATTTGGCCATTTTGTTTCGTTTGGGCATTCACTTTCAGTATGGTTAGGTTCTTTTAAGCCACATTTTCTGCATACTTTCTGTCCTTTGCATGCTTCTCTGCTATGTCCATATTTATGACACTTATAACATCTCAGAGGGGCTGGTATATATTGTTCTACTTTTTCTATTGTGTATCCGATTTTTATTTCTTTGGGAATTTTTGGTGTATTGAAAGTATGTAGGTTTTTGTAGGTATGGTTTGACCATTCCTTTTTATGTTTATTCGGACGTGATCGATTACTCCCTGTTTTCTTAGGGCATTTTCTATTTCTTCTGCTGTAGCCAAGGTTAATTCATGGCTTTTTATAACACCTTTTGATGTGTTTAGTCTTTCATGAGCATAACTTTTGCATTTATAGATATGGAATTTTTCCATCTCTAAGATGTTTTTTGCGTCTTTATAGTTGTCGACTGTGACAAGTAGATTGCCATTTTTCATTTTTTTTGCTGTTTTTGGGTTGCTGTTTTGAGACAGAATTTTTTCAATTAGGAATGGAGATAGATCGCTGATCTTTTTTCCTTCTAAGGTTTCGATTACTATGAATCTTGGATATTTTTCTTTATCAATTATTTCATAGTTATATTCTTGTTCACTGTCTGAGCTGGTTACGTCAGAGTGGGTTCTTTTCGATTTTGTAGTATTTTTTTGATTTCTGGGTTTTTTGTTTGGGTTTATTATATCCATAGAAGTTTGTTTAGATTTTCATCTCTCTTGCTCCCCACCCTCCTCGGAGCCCGAAATTGGGAGATGTTAGGGGGGAAACCCATTCGCCCTTTCATCCCAGGGATACAAAAGAGATATACTCAATTGATTGAGTTTGTTTCATCATTTCCTGTTTCCTCCTTTAGTTTCTTCTTTCCCAGTTTGATAGAAACGTTAGTTAGGGAGCAGTTGTGTGGTTTTTGTCTCATCAATTGATTGGCCCTTGCCATAGCCTTCTACCACTTAACTGGTTTGTCTATGTTTGTAGTAATGAAATGTATTATCTTTGGATTAAGTTTTTTTTTATTTTTTTATTTTATTTTTTTTTAGATGTTATAATTGACATTTTCAGTGTAAGTGTTACGGCTTGACATGACTAGCCAATTGGTTGGATCGGGCCTCTCCAACCGCCCGTCTAGCCTAGTACAAGGCCAAAGTAGAGTGTTGCTACAGATACCTTTATTTTCCCTAGGCATCGGTTGCTCAGCCACCAGGATCCTTTTCCTAGGCATCACGGGTTGCCACCCACGGCCAACAGGTAGCCCCGTTGAGGGACTTTTACCCTCTGCAGGGGGGCAGTCGGCGTATTCTAATGCCCTGCCGACAGGGTCTACCGGGAAGTAGGGAAGGAAAAAAGGAGGGGGGAAGGGGAGGGGGCTGTTTTTATTTTGTTTTTGTAGAACATAATTAAGTTTTACAAAAGAGAATAGAAAACAAAAACAGAAATCGATGTAGGTGCATTTCGTCTCAGGAAGCCAATGAACCATTGGGAAGAATGGGGCTTGCTATAATACCATGTAGGAACATGAGCTTCAATGTCTGCTTTGTAACATTCAGTTGTCTCATTGACACTATTCAGCAAGTTGAGGAAAGAGGTTAGTCCATGGAGCATCTCTGATGTGTTCTCCGACGGCCTTCCAATCAGCCTTCTTGAAGCACCATGTTATTTTAAGCAATAGTTCCTTAGATTGATGTTGAGAACTTAAGATGATGCCAACCAATGTCACGTGATTAGCATTTCCTGAGTGGATTATAAACATTTGTCATACAATCCTCGGGTACTGTGGTAAGAAATAGGTCTAGAAGTATGGCTTGCTGATCTTCACCATCTGGGAAGCAAATCTGGAATGTGACTGTGTGTTAGGGAATGCGATATAGAGAAACTATGTATACTGTTGTCAACTGCATCTGTGTAATTCAAGGAACCAAGCCAACTAGTGTGGTGGATATTAAAATCCCCAAATACATGTATTTGGGCATTAGGAGAGATTGTGGGAGTTTATGTGATATTAGAAAGTCCCTGAAGGCTTGGTTTTTTATTCATAAACAAAAAAGAGTTTTTTCAAAACCTTGGCATTAATTCGGTTTCACAGTCAACTGTAATGAAATTTTGAGCAGATATATATTTGCTTTCTGCAACAAAACAATGTTTGAGGCTTTCACACAATTGAACTCACCAAGAACTTTGCCTTGGGAAGTGACAAGAAAATCAGTAATTGAATACCTGTTCTATTTAAACCTATTTGAATTCACATAGTCTCTGAAGAGCCAGGATTTCATTTTAAGATGACCCTGTCGAAAGTTTACAACAGCAAAGTGTTGTGCTACTACAGCATGAGACACCAGACCCTCCCCTTCAACCCACACTAGAAAATCTGTGTGCGTCCGCCTAAGTAGAGTTTCCATTTCAAATGGACATGAAACCTTAAAAATCCTTGTTTACACATCTAGAAATGACAAACAAAAAAAAAATGGACTCCTTGGACCCCACGGACATGCACCATCATTATAGTTAGCCATCGACTTTTTATGTGGTTGGATAACACTGATGAAAAAACTAAAAAAAAATGGATACCTTTAATTTCTGGCAAAAATGAATATATTCAGGGGACACTGGCAAAAGGGTCGCAGTTGGAGAAAGAAGATTGTTGACGGAGATCAAAAAGACTGAATAACAATCAGCAGATATCATAGAAATCTCTAACCTTCACCATCACACAAATCTGAACACAATAAAGTTATAACCTGCAATTTCTTTTGTATTTATTTTACTTCAGTAAGTTTTAAGATATCAAGGGGCTCCTTCCTGGAGCTAACACTTGATTTTGTTATGATTTAAATTTATATCCGAGGGCTCTTTTAAGAATAGATGGTTCCCTTTATGGCTGCTATCTGTATTTCGTTACAGCTTGGTCTTCCAAAGATTGCTTCTAAGTATTTCTGAAGATTCTTTTTTATTAAGCCAATTGCTCCTATCACAACTGGTATAATGTTTATTTCTTTCAGAGACCATGTCGTTTTTAGATCATTTTTTAGGTCCTGATATTCTGTTATCTTTTCCCATGTGACATCGATAATGAGCACAGTTCTTTTGGGTTTGTTCCATATTACAATGTCTGGTTTGATGGCCTTATCTTTTATGCATCTGTCCGCCTGTATGGCTTTGTCATAGAACAGTCACTTTTCCGTTAGATGTTATCAGTGGTGGGTTGTGCCGTTTCTATCTTGGTGTGTTCATTGAAGTAATAATAGGATCATAGTACAATCAAATGGAACCAAAACAACAATGTACGTTTTGATGGAAAAGTGTAACTTTTGAACAAGGCTTCCAGTTGCAGTTCTCCCTTGTCTGATCTGACGGCCTTTACTATTGAACACCCTGAACGGTGAAGAATTTTATTTTAAATTTGTTTTAGTATCAACACTAGTGGATGTGACATGCTAAGAAACAGTAAAATGAAAGTCAAAAGGAATGTTCACCAATCATGGGAAAAGAAAACAATCTAAAAATCACTTGCCTGGTCAAAGTTATAACATCAGGAGCCTGTTAAAAAATTTAATAAGAAAGAAAAAATTCTTAACTAAAAATTTATTGTGGAAAAGTTTTAAAATAATGTGAAGTTGTCTGTGATTCATAAGACACAAATATGAGGAAATAAATAGACGAAAAAGATTCTATGCAAATGAACATAAAATAATTTATTCAACAATTTTACAACTAAAATTAAAAGGATTTATTTGCCTGTTGCTGGGGCAACTTTAGTAGTTGATTTTTCCCATTTTCTGTTAGTCTGGTCAATGAAGGGGCAGACAACTCCAATGAAACTTTTAAAGCTGCTTTTACAATTCCTCTATAACTATCGTCACATTTTCATTTTTTGTAATGTTAAAAACTAGATGTTGGTGTTATTAATATTATAAGCTTTGTTAGAGTAAAAAAAAATATTGCTGCAACTTTAAAAAGTTTCATCTTTGTTTTATTTAAAGAGTTTCATCCTTTGTATTTTTTAAGGTTAAAGACTAATAAAAAAAATAAATTTAAAAAAAATTAAAAAATAAATAAATAATAAAAAAAAAAAAATCTTACCATAACATTTACTTTTTAATTAAAAAAAAAAAAAAAAAAAAAAGTTGGCGCAGCTTCTTTTGTTAAATGTTTTCATCTAATGGAAATATCATTGTTTTCTCTTAATAGTCATGTGAAGACTATATTTTGTATTATTAATGTTATCAACTTTGTTAAATTAAAAAAAATTTGTTGCAGCTTTCTTTTTTTAATAATGTTTTGATTTAATAAAAATATCGTTGCATCGAGCGTCCTAAATTATGAGATGAAGAAATGAACGAATCTCTTAGTAAAAGAGAGTTGTCTTCCTCTGCACAATGAACTATTGTAAAACAGTGCCTTATTGGGACAATAATGTAGTAATCGTTTCTTGAGACTTTTCATGGGATATGTGAAAAAGGTTCGCAGAGTTGTTTAGAGCAGACCATAAGGTAATGCTGTAACATTACCCACTAATATGGTATTGAGAAAACCCACCAGAAACTATTGCATGCTCCAGAATCCAGTAACCAAATGGCAAAACAGCAATAGTAGGTATAAACTAGTATATAATGAATAAACTCACCAACAAGTTGTTTATTAAAGTCAACATTTTTCACTCGCTTGTACAAGAGTTCAAGGAAGTTTTGTGCCAACTCATAAATTTCTTTAAAATTGGAAAACAACATGTACACATCGACATGGGCTTCTTGAAACTGAAAAATAAATGAATAGAGCAAAGAAAGGAAATTAATGCAGAGAATAAGAAAATATTTGGAAATATTTGTTAAAACACTTAATACAACAGTTTAAAGACCAGTCAAAATGCCATTTTTTTTTTTTTTTTAATAAATAGACATTTATTTAAATTCTAATTTTCGACCTATACAAGCGTCTTTATCAGGAAAGGACAATATTTTAACATTTTTAAAAAAATTTTATGCAGCATGTTGTCCTTTAGCCATAGTTCTCCATTCTTATCAAAGATTGAGTTTATATGTCCGATTTCAGTATTTTTTTTTTTTTTACTCTGGTATGCACGTGTGAGGTATGAATGAAAGTATTTCCACTGTTTGAATGCATTTGAAATTTGAAAAATGCAGCACAAAAAAAAAGTGTTTTCATGAAGACCCCTATAGGGGTCTAAAATTAGAGTTTAAATGTCTTTAAAAAAAAAAAAAAAAAAAAATTGCATTTTGACTGATCTCTAAAGCCATTATATTTTTCAAATTTCAAATGCATTCAGACAGTAGAAATATTTTCATGTCAATTTGCTGTGAACATGCATCTTAACAAAATGTTCTTTTGTATTCAGTTGGAAGTTAGGATTGCTGTTCTGATCACAAGTCATTTGGCAGACAAAGCAAGTGTATCATTTTAAATTTCTCAAAATAAAACATTACATATTTTAAGTAGTTTGGAGATGATTAATCGGAATTAGAATCTGAACTTTTTGAGGCATCAAATTGGAAAAACTGAGCCTAAGACTTTTTTTTCATTGCTGGTACCAATGATAAAAACTAAAATCTATAGATCATAATGACTTCAAGAAAAACATGAACTGGTAAAAATGGCACGTGAAAAAGATTCATGAAAATTTCACAATCAGTTTATCAAAACCTTCGATATAATAAAAGTGAAACCATGTTTGTCAAATTAAAAAGAAAATTATATTTAGATTTAAAAGTAGATTAGGACATTTCGTTATCTCCACCCCACCCTCCAAAAAAAAGAAAATGTGATTATACTTTTTTAAAGCGATTACATGTGAACATTCTGAAAAATCTGGAGATAAAAAATCTTTGAGAATTTCCAATGAGGAATCAGCTTTGCCTATAAATGCAACAGAAAACAATCTACCTACTGGACAGTACCTAACCCAATAGTTTTTAACCAGAATTTTTTTTATTATGTGATAAATTGATTTCGTTTTTGTTTTTTGTTTTTTTTTGGGGGGGGGAACATCCCCACCTTTAACCCTACCACAAATCCTAAATCAGAGTGGTAACAGCCTCCCTCCCCTCCAAAGAGATGATATAAAACCCTACTACTAACCTAAAGTTCAGATAGCAATAGATCCCCATCCCACCAAAAAAAAAAAAAAAAGAATAAAAAACATGGTTATATTTAAGATTTAAAAATAACAAAGCCAAAAAAAAAACTAATTATTTGGGTTCAATATTGAGTGAGAGGATTGGTTTACAAATCGATTTTATTTGCTCAAAAACAATAAACTAAATATTATTTGGATTATTCAAGTTTCATCTCGGATGTTATTCTTGCAATTTCAGCCAATACAGCCTCCAACCATCATCAGATACATCTTGTCAAACTTGGGAATATGTACAGAATTTCCAACGGAACCCTCTATTAATCCACACGGGTAACTTGCTCTTATTTGATCAACCTAAAGTAATTATTCCATTAACAACCATTATAAGCATCCATGGTTCAGCATGCCATCCATTGTGCAGATTCCTAGCAGATATAATCACCCTTAGTAATTTTAAAAAATAAACAAAAAATTATAATTGTGAACCGATTCTTTCCTTTGGTCGTTGATGTTACCTATATATTAAATGATAATTATTCTTTTATACCTACAGACACTAGTGTTTCATGCTTATGCAATCAGCAGTGTAGGATGACAATTCATGCCGGTTGGGAGATTCAAACCCAACCATAAAGCCACCTTTGAATCCATTTGTTAAGCCTTTACCTCCAAGCCACCAAACAATTGCCACGAGAATGAAGGGAATTAATAACTAAAAAATGCTTAATTCAGTGGGGACATTAGACAACCCATAGTGTTTGAATGGCAGGAAGTCGTGAACATTGTATAAACGCTAGTTAACTGCTTCCTAGTTTATACTTACCAGCCAGTACCCATCCTTATGTATTTTTAAAAGGGGCTTAATAATTATTAGGGCTATGACAACAGCATATTCTTTTCCTTGTTTTGATTCTCAGGTATATATATCCATTGATATCTTATGTTTTTATGTAGAGTGATGTGGTTCTCGGTTGATTGTGTCAGATATATACTAGAGTCAAAATAATGAACAGAATGTGCTGTTGTCATAACTATGTAATTATGTAAGAGTTTCTAAGGATTGATATACACAAACAGTGAAATATAATTTGAAAAAAAAAACATTTTACAAAAACATGTATATGTGTGTTTAGATCATTTTAATAAAGTATAAAAAAAACTAAAAAAGTTAAGATTAAAAATACATAACATTTTTTTGTAAATTAATAAAATATATATCTTATGCAAAACTAGTGTCAGAATACATTTGATCTTAAAATACTGCTACAAAATACACACAACTGAATTTTTGTACAAAGAAAAATTCAATTTTGTGGTGTTAAACTATCCAAAATTTTTAAATGATTGAAATTTGCTCAATTTTTCTAAATCAACATAATCTTGGTCATTTAACTGGTGAATTCTCTTTGGAGAGCAGTGCACCATTTCATCAATAACATAAGATTGGAATTAGATAAAGCATTGTCTCATAGTTTACCATCTTCTATAATATAAATCTACCTTGTCTGTTTAAATGTATGCATGTCTCGCAAAAGCTTTCAACAGAGGCGATGGATTTTCACAAGATCCATATCATTTTGAAGCTAGACCTTTGGACAAATACGAAAAAATTGGCTAAAAACATTAATTCCTTTACCCTCAACTGGGCACTTTTCTACAGGGAGGGGTAGCAATTGAGCCAAACACGCATGCGCAAAAAGTTCTTTCTTGAATTAGTTTAAATATAAAAAAAAACAACCTAATTTGGCTCACGCAGTCATAGACCAGTCGTTATAGTAGCAGCGTCGTTATCTTAAGATTGCACATTTGAGCTGAGATATAATTTTTTTTTCCATTTGTAAAGTTTTAATATTGAAATAGGGTTATTTATCCCATTTTTTCGTGTTTTTTTATTTTATTTTTCTATCACATTCACTGTTTTTTTTTGTTTTTCCGATTTTTTTTTTTTTTTACACAGTGATCACCACTTATCAAGGCCCGGAAGCCACTCAGGGATAAGGGTTATTGCAAGTACATTACGTTAGTGCGGAGATTTGATGAAGTGTTTACTTAAGGGGGCGGTTCATTAGGAATTTGTTAACATTGGACTTGAAGACATCCAAGTTGTAGTCAGGTGGGAAGCAGGCAGACGGAACAGAGTCCCACAGGCGTGCAGTTCTAAGAAAGAAGCTTTGTTCATGGAATCCGCGTTTTGATTTAGGCACAGATATAGAGTGGGAGAAATTTTTCACAGTGGATTCAGTTACACGGGTGTTTTTTGTGAAAGATTGGCGAGGGGGGACCAGAGATTGGAGTTCAGATTGGAGTTAGTTTTAACATTCGCTTATT
>NC_136517.1:52496028-52513528 GCF_053919585.1 Euprymna scolopes
TAATTAAACATTATTAGCACATTTAATTTTCTATTAATGTTTTTGTTAATAGCTTACAAGCTATTTCGGCTAGTACTTTATTATACTTTTCCCAGCGATATTAGTGTGTAATTGAAACAATACTCTACAAGTATTTATGAAAACTTGTTCTTGCAAATAGTCAAAGTAACCTATATGTTTTTTCTTAGTTTCTGCTGAAAAAAATTAACCCAACTATCAATACTAAACAGTGACAATATGATTATAAATGTAGAATATCAACTATAGATTTAAATAAGTGATGCTGAGATAATCGTTGGTAAATGTGCTATACCGAAAAGCAGAGAAAAACATTGTCAAGCAGTCAGCAAAAGGGACAAAAAAAAAAACTGAAAAAGAAAGAGTGAAAAAGACTAAGTTGAGACATTAAGAGAATATGTACCATATTTTGCATATATATATATATATATATACTTTTGGATCAGGTTGTCTTGCAGCAGATCCACATTTTTTTTTTAATTCATGATGAAATACAATGTTTATTACAAACAGTTAATTTGTTCAATATCAGTTGAAAAGTAAACCTTGCTAATCACTCTAGGAATAACATACAAGAATACATCAGGATTTACTGATCTATTCCTGGTTTCTTTGCCTCATTGGTTTAGCGGTTACCATCAATTCGCTATTTTAATACCTCGTAATACAGTTTATTCCAGTAGCTTCTGTCCAAGAACTGCAACATTGTGGAATTCTCTTCTTGATCATCGTTTTTCTCTTAGGTTTTTTTTGTTTTGTTTCAAGACAAAGATTAATAGGCATCTCCTGTCTTTGCAATATCTTTTGTTCTTGTTATGTCAAGTGGTCTCATGCCTTGTTTCGAGCGATTTCCATAAGAAAAAAAATGTATATGCCATAGTTTGTGCTGTTTAATATTAGACTTCAGAGGTCAAGAGAACTGCAAAGCAGTATTTGATTTCATTCGGTCGATGAATATGATTATGTAAGTTATGTTAGTGATGAGCCTTGTGTCACATCTTGCATGCAATATGTACTCTGGAGTTTAGTTTATTTTACAGCATATCAAAACTTTAATTTGTGCTGAAACACGAGAGGTACTCCAAAATTTATGCCTCTTAGTATTTTTTTTTTTTATTATTCTGCCCGAATGGACCAAAGGGGATTTCAAATAGCATTGTTAGGATGACTGAATTTAAGCATTCATAACCTGAGAGTTTCATCCCTTTTATATATATTGACAGTATGAGACTAAGAAAGCAATCCTTGTCATGGGCATGTGTCAGAAGCAGATATGTAATTGAATTTTTGGCAAAAGTGCATTGAGAATGGTGGCGACTGTAGAAAAATAAATTCTGGGGCACAAAAAGTCACTCGTTTTAATGGTACCACTTCTGTCTTTGTAGCTCCTCAACTTTTAGTTTAAAAAATAGGAGGCTTTACTTTTGAAACGACCGCCATACAATACCCAATTAGAAATAGTTAATTTGTTGAATATCAGTTGAGAAGTGAACTATGCTAATCACTAAGACTAACATACAGGAAATGTTAAACGAGCAACATACTGGGAAGGTGTGTGACTGCACAGGTGAAATACCGGAAGGGGTGCAGCTGTGTCAGGGTGCATAGGTCACATACTGGAAGAGGTGTGGCCACATAATTGTGAGTGTCCCAAATATTATTTAACGGGTCCGATTTTGGATCTGAAAAATAGGTTTTATCTTCCATCATAGTAAATGCTCGACTGAGCTCCAATCCATGGTTCCTTCCTATAAAACATTCACCATGAAATCCTGCCTAGCTACAAATTCTCAAGATGACTTTCCTTTTTTCCAGGTGTACCTAAAACTGAACAGAGCTTCCATAAGAAAAAATATTTTCAAGAACTACACATCTAACAACAGTTGATTTCAAGTCTAATGTTCACAACTTCTTGTTGAACCATCTTAATTAAACTCTACCCAATCCTAACTATCGCTACCAATTCTCCGGGGGAAACTTGGAGCCTTGATAAGCTTTGATGTTAGTATATAAAAAAATGTGCTGGTTGTGAATTCAAAACAAGACTGACCCAGAGGAGATGGGAAATTGGGGGTTAATACCTTTCCTAATAATTATTACATTATTAAACAATAGATTCACTATAATTTGAATTCAGCATATTTGCTTCCCATAGTCCAGTGCATCATCCATTAAACTAACCACACACATTTGTTTTTAGTTTCACCTCATGTGCATACAGGAATTATAGGAAAAAGTTTGAACCCAGAAGAATGTTGACGCAATTTTCATAGAAACGAAAATCACTTGAACAGCTTCCTGATATTTGTAGCTTGCATTCCGGGATTGGTTAAAATAGGACAGTTCAGTTCTTAATTCAAGTGTTTCATAACTGCAGATAAGCTTAAATTTTTTAATCATGAAAAAAAAATGTAAAAAAGATTTGTGACAAAAAGATGCATTTTCTTTTTAGTTTTATGAAGAAAAAAAGGTTCATTGACTGACAGGGGCTTTGTATCTATGTAATATTATCAGTAGATCTCACATCGCATAGATGCTCGAACTCCCAACATATTAAGAGCATGCAATACATAAAAGAAATGCATACAATTGTTAGCCTTCGTCTTAAACAACATTCTTATCAATTCATGGGAGTTTGGTATTAGTTCCTACCACTCAAATCTATGCCTCTCTAGTATATATATATGCGTGTACCTAGTTTGCATAACTTTCTTGTCAGTTATTTTTTATTCTGCTGTTCTTTCTGCTTTCCACTTCTATTTTTGTTAATTCTATTTAACTTCATCGAATCCTTTTCCTACACATGAATTTATGCAATAAGCTTCGAAGTTGTAGGCCATTTTAGTTTCAAAAGAAAAGAGAAATCTTGTTCCAAACAAAATGACAGCATCAATCCAGAGAAGCTTTGGATTGTAAAAGCTTGCAAACAAAGAGTTTTCGGTAGGTAGCCAATTTGAAGAAGTCACAAATTGTAAAAGCTTGCAGATGAAGATGTGTAAACGAAAAATTATATGCAGGAATTGTAAGAAATTCAGTATATTTTATGGAGTGATTCCAGTTTCCGATTGGTTGGTAGCAGAGCGTGGTTCCATTTGATTGGTCAGTTCATATCTATAAATAGAAACTTCCAATTTGTTGCAACCATACCCTTGCAGAGGGATACCAAAAACATTGCAATGTTAAACATGTCTTGATTTAAATTGCACTTGTCATGCTTTTTTTTTTTTTTTTTTTTTTTTTTTTTTTAGCCTCGGTTTGCATCTACAACTTTGAAATTTCTATTTACAAATTTTAATTCATCTTTTCCATGTATCATAATCTGCATCAACATTCCTGAAGAAAAATTGTTAATTTTTCTTGACAATAAAAAATATTCCTTAAATTCTTATTTGCAAATCTTACGCAACTATAGATTCTGGGAAAAATTCAATTTCAAATTTTTTACGTCCTTCACAAGTCAACTTTATAACAGATTTTAATGCCCCCCCACCTTCCTTCCTTTTATTTTCACTCTTATTCACCTAAAACAAGGCATATTGCTATTGTAAGGTAAAGGGCCGATATTTGGTACCATATCTGTAAAAAAGTAGAGTTGAGCAGTAATATGTTCGTTCACTTTACATTTAAATTTCTGCATATCATTACAGTCAGGGAAGCAGGAAATTGGGAGGAAACTCCAAAATCTAGCAGTTCAAGGGAAGAAACTATTAGAGTAGGAAGCTTTCCGGCATCTAAAGACCTCAATAATGAAGGAATGAGAGGTTATACCAAAACAATGAATCAGAGCTTTGGAATCTTAGTGCCAAGTCAGGTGGATATTGGTCAACTTAGTTGGCATAGTGTTTGCTAATGGATCGAGAGATCAGGGTTCAATCCCCAGTGGAGTCATACCAACGAATAATTTTTTTTTTTTTTTTTAATGGTACTCGATACCTTTTTGCTAAACACTCAGCATTATAAGGTTAAG
This sequence comes from Euprymna scolopes, assembly GCF_053919585.1. Classification (NCBI taxonomy): domain Eukaryota; kingdom Metazoa; phylum Mollusca; class Cephalopoda; order Sepiida; family Sepiolidae; genus Euprymna; species Euprymna scolopes. Next base: position 52,500,014 of record NC_136517.1, read on the forward strand.
ATCAAGGGTAAGTGAAGTAATCCTTGAAAAGGATTGGCGCGTTTCTCTCGGTGTAGTAGCTAATGAAAAGGGAGCCTTTGGGTTGCCCTCGATTATAGCCAACCACTTTACTGTTTTTTTTTTTGTTTTTTTTACAGTCTTTCAAGTAAAAAATTAAAAAAAAAAAACTCAAGCAAGTTAAAAAAAAAAATAACTTGCTGATTAATATGAATCAAGTTTTTACTTTATTCCAATACAGATACAACCATGAAGATGATGCAGTCAACAGATGAAACGAATATTCCAACTATATGAGCATGGCAGTACTCCGCGTGCCATGTTATAGTACTGTCAAATCTTTAGCAGAACTTTCATTAAGGATGTAACCAACTTACAAAATTACCAGAGAAAACCATTTCAAGTGTTTAGAGGAAGTGAGAATGCAAACAGCAAGTCAAACATTTCCCTATGGTAGTTTGATAGAAATCTGCAAAGAAATCTTCCGCTTCATCCATATTAATTATCTTTTCCATTCCTATGCTGATTTATGTTTTTAACTTCACCAATTAGGATGTTATTTTACATCAATACTAGCGGGGGAGGGCTCGGCATCGGGTGGTCGTAAAATATGCTTAAATGTGATATTTTAATTTATCCAGATTTCGTATTATAATAGAGTCAATTATCGATTATTTCATGATATTGTACCCTATTGGGTAGTCATGATTTAAAAAAAAAAAAAAAAAAATGTGACTTGGGTACCATTAACCAGAATCGAAACAGCAAATTTTGAAATAAAAAAAAATGAAGGCAAACAGACACAGTAAGTTGTATAAATGATTACAATGAATGAATATCTCGTATTTCCACTTATTGTATTTATTATTTTTTATTCAATTTACGTGATTAAAATATTTTAGCAAAAACCGTTGCCCCCCCCCCCCACACACACAAAATATGGCTTTCAAATCGTAAACTGCTTCGACCATTTCTGGAGGAAAAAAATTATATATATATATATATATATATATATATATATATATATATATATACACTAGCAAAAGTATCAGTCGTTGATTGACTGGGTTCAAAAACAGCCTACAGAAAATGGACTCTGATTTATGAAAGTATGATAGGTTATGAAAGGGAAGGGTTGTAAAGAGATAGCTTCGAATTTGGGGCTATCAAAACCAAAGCAAAATATGATGAAAGTAAAAATAAAATAGAAAAACCCTATAATTTATTATACCATACTTGTTCACACTGAAACACTTATCACAATATTCTGTGTATCTATATTAAAAAAAACCTTGTTAAACTTTGTGACATATTTCCATTCTTTGGAGGTCAGATGCGAACGAACACCCCATAATTTTATTATACCATATTTCTTCAAACTGAAATAATTATCAAAGTATACTTACGCAGATAGATATGAAAAGTCTTTATTAAAGTTTGTGCCTATTTCCATTCTATGGAGGTCAGGTGCGAATGCAGACCCCACAATTTTTATACCATCCCTATTTAAGTTAAAACATACTTATCAAAGTATTCTTATGTACATCTATATCAAAAACACTTGTAAAAGTTTTTTTTTTTTTAATTTTTACATTTTTTTTTTATTTCCATACTTTGTGGACCAGGCGCGAAAGCAGGCCCCACAATTTTAATGAACCACCGTTCTGCCAGATCAAACATACACATTCCTGTGTCTCAGTACATCTATCATTATATGTAATCAGTTTTTTTTTAAATAGTCAACCATATAGGAGCCTATTCATGACCAGACACAGACATTCAGCTTTAATATATATATATATATATATATATATATATGAGAGAGAGAGAGAGAGAGAGACAGAGACAGAGAGAGACAGAGAGAGACAGAGAGAGAGACAGAGAGAGAGAGAGACAGAGAGAGACAGAGACAGAGAGGTGTATTACCAACTTACAAGGAATCTTGTTCAAGAAGTTTTCAAAACAAAATTGAAAAAGTGCTTCGTGATCGAAACATTTTTGCAGGAATTAGTTCCTATTTCGGCGTCGAATTCTGTTTTTGTTTCTTCCATGAGGAAACGAATACGTTTTTGAAATTGAACAATATTTTTTTAGAATTAATTTCTATTTCAGTTGCGTAAATTCTTTCAAAATTGTAACCAATTTATATAATAGTGATTTAAAAGTATATATATAAATATATACAAATCGATACAGCTTCCACTCAGAAACTAAATCGGTGCTCAGCATTGTCCGGACGTAAAATACGTTTAAATATATTTTAATTGATCCAATTCAGGTTTTTTAATATATATATTTTTTTATTTTGTTTGTATCGCACAAGATGAAAAAGTATAAAAAAATAAGTTTCATAAAAAGGTTTCTATATATTAAAAAACTACTTTAATTTACGTGATTTTTTGGAATGACATCTTCATTCCGTGGCGGGTACCTATATCATGAACATCTGTATTTTTTTTTTTTTTTTTTTTTTTTACGTAAATATATCGTCTTCTTGTAAAAGTATTACATAGGTACGTGCAAAATGAGCGCTAATGTTCAAAATGAATAAACATCTTGATCCCTCCCTTTATTTAAAAATTCACCAAAAAAAAAAATCAGGAAATTAACCAATTTTAATGCAATTTTTAATGTTTATCAAATAATGATCACGGAATATAATGAACCCATTATTTTTATTTAAATCTAAGTGAAAATGTATTATTTCGGTTAAACAAAAAATACCTTTACTAAAATTATGGTTTTCAATATTTAAAAAAAATGCATTGAATTAAGCAGTCTTTAATATTTTCACACAAAAAAAAATTGCAAAATTATTTCTTTTAAATTACAGGTTTCGTATAATTTTTATATTTAAGATTCTAATACTTTCCTTTTTTGCATAAATGTGAAACTTTCAACGAGACAATTTTTAAATAATTAAAAAAAATAAAAAAATTTAATTTAAATTAGGAACATAGAAAAATAATTAAATTAAAAATGATTAAAAAACGTTCAGGATAGGAATGTACAGATGCACGTCTGGGGAAAAAAAACAAAAAAAAACAGTGCCCCCTACCACCTTTTAATTACATGGCGTCATTTTCAGACGGCTTTTCAACCGTCTCAGATGACGTCATTTTCAACCGTCTCAGATTTGGTGCTTCCGTATAATCGAGGTTTACAAAACTTCCATTTGTTGCAATTTTGCAAAGAGCAGAATCCCTAGATTTGGAGGGGCTAATTAAGCTAGTTTTTGTACAAACAAGGCTTTTATTTTTTTTATTTAATTCAATATCTTAGGACATTACTAATTCTCTCTGAAATAGACCCAGAAAACTAATATTTATCTTTCAAAGAATTTTACAATGAATTTGTTTAACTTTCAAAATTTGGCTGAATTGGTTAGCTCGCCGTGAAAACATTTTTCATAAAAAAAATTTTTTTTTTTTTTTCACGTATACAAATATTTTTTTTTCCTTTGAGAAATTAACTTTAGTCTGTAATCTTTCAAATACAATCAAAAAGTAGTCGGAAACCTACAAAAAAATTATGTTAAATCGGCTTTCAAAACTATGTCCCCTTATCTTTATTCGTCCATTTTTGCCTGTGCCTAGTATTACATAACATTATGACTGTAGGAAGGTAAAAAAAAAAAGAGAAAAGGAATTGCTGAGGATCAAAAGATCAATTCTACTGGTAATAACCGTTCACGCAAACCACAACTCCATCAGGGCAAGCATTCTAAAAGCCTTGTAAAATTAAAGCTATATACTTTTATGTGCCAAGAAGTGCCATGCATGCATGCACGAAGAAACGCCATGGCTATGATACTTACTTGCCAAGTTAGAATTTATTTAAATTTTGACCCCTTAGCAACTATTTTAACCGGCTGGAGACCCCCCCCCCAAAAAAAATAAAAAATAAAAATAACGGCACACAAAAATGCAATCATTTGAGCCGCTTCGTGCTTCTCTGTAACCTTTCATTTTAGAAGAAAAAATTTGCAAAAATGGAAACAGAGTTTTATAAGATTATTGCAAACACTGACGAAGTATAATTTTTATTTTCAGTCATTTTTGACATCTACACAATAAATCCCAACACGCACAATATTAAACTTGTTAAAAGAGACACAATTCCATGGTCTATTATTTCCAGGTTTCTAAGAAACACTTGAAATCCACTTAAATGTTATATCTTTATCCAACATTACAAAACCCGTTTTTAGCACAAAACGTTTTTGTGGTCGGAATGACAAATAATGCACATAAGTATAAACACTTGCGATTCTTTCAATGGAATGTAAATAAATTTGTTTGGTTTTACATATTGAAGATTCGCGTTATGTAATTTTTTCCTTTTTTTATGAAAGTGCGCTGGTTGACCACCGGAAGACTTACCTTTAAAAATTTGGAATTAAATTGTTAGGTTAAAGTACACAATAGTTACAAAACACTCTCCCCTCCCCATGTTAAATAATAGGTTTCTAAATAATTAACCTCAAAACAGAATGCGTTCGACATCAAATACCTAATTTTTTAAAAGGTGGTCAACCAGCGCATTTTTACCGTATTTTTCTTTTTTTTTAAGGTGTGTCCAAGAATCCATATAAAAATTGGTGCTTGTCTAGAATTCACCTAATATTAAAAAAAAAACAAAAATAGAAATGTATAATAACTGTGACGAAATGAAAATATATTTCAAATATCACGTAAATTAATCAAGTAGTTTTATTTAAAAAAAAAAAAAAAAAAAAAAACATTAATGTGAATTCATAGGCATTACAAGAATAATCTCGAAAGGTTGAATTTGGCCTTTTGGTTAAGATCAAAGTGTAGTATCTGTTCTTCAGATGCTGCACTTCTACTTCTTGTTCTCTTTTTTGTACCTTTTCTCCACGTTAAAAACGACCCTGGTGTCTAACTGTCCCGTGGGGAGGCATAGTAAATAGGTATCTCTATCGTTAGTTTTTTTTTTTTTGTTTGTTTTTAGACTTTTCATGGTGGTGTTGTTGCGATGGTGTTTCTCCTCGGTTACCCATACAATATAATTTTCTTAACTGATGAATTACGAGTTTAGCTAACATAAAATTATCTTGTCGGATTTTTAATTTAAGCTGACAAATTAATGATTTTTCATTTATTATTGATGTACTGTGTTATTGAATATAATAAACTACTTCACTAAGATTTATTTTTCTTAAATACCGAGTTTAGCACAGGAGACTTACTATATATATATATATATATATATATATATATATATACACACACACTAGACTTTTTAGTCCATTAAAAACGAGCAGAGGTTATAGCCCATTGACTTGATACAAGTCCTTTATGCTAAATTAATGGTTGAATATAGAGCTCATTTTTGCATTAAATACTAATCCTTAATTGTGCATCGCATGTATACTGTAATAGTTTGCTGCAACCTATTGTGCAACACAAGTACATACAAAATTTTACCCAGTAGTTTCCAAGAAAAGGTTAAACAAAGACAGATGCGTTCAGTCCAACACTATATTGTAATCTTTATTATTTTATATTTTGTAAAATAAAATAAAACTATGGTATATTGAATGTCACTGTGACAAGCGTTTTTCAATGTTAGGTCAGGTTTTTTTTAACTGTACGAACGGATGAAATAGGAATGTGTGCTGTCAATGTCATTGCGATGAAGTTGGAGACGATTTTTTGTAGAGAAAAGTAGACGGAGAACAGGTGTTAAACGAGAGGTAAATTGCATTTTCAAAATGGGCACATAAAACAAACTAAGGTTGTCTCTTTCTTTCCACCAGTGTGTTTTCATAACAACTGATATGAAATAAAGTTATTTGGCAGTGTGATAGCATATATGGCATCTTCAGCCTCAAGACTTTTTCAACTCAAAGGATTAAACGTTTATGAGACAAAGACGATGATATACAGATAAAAAATAAAAACAATTGTCTTTGATGTTTGATATCCGAAACAAATATAAATCACAAATATATGAAAAAAGTCAATAAAATTGATATCTAAAATATAAAAAGAAAAGCCAGTCTGATTCTCGAATTTGAATCTAAATGGAAAGGCTTCTCACAAACTGCCTAGCCAATTTGTATTTACAATAGTTGGACCATGTCCTTTGAAATAAAAAGTGACTGAAAAAGGAGACAAACGGTGGCAAAAAAAAGGGAGACAAACGGTGGCAAAAAAAAGGGAGACAAACGGTGGCAAAAAAAAGGGAGACAAACGGTGGCAAAAAAAAGGGAGACAAACGGTGGCAAAAAAAAGGGAGACAAACGGTGGCAAAAAAAAGGGAGACAAACGGTGGCAAAAAAAGGGAGACAAACGGTGGCAAAAAAAAGGGAGACAAACGGTGGCAAAAAAAAGGGAGACAAACGGTGGCAAAAAAAAGGGAGACAAACGGTGGCAAAAAAAAGGGAGACAAACGGTGGCAAAAAAAAGGGAGACAAACGGTGGCAAAAAAAAGGGAGACAAACGGTGGCAAAAAAAAGGGAGACAAACGGTGGCAAAAAAAAGGGAGACAAACGGTGGCAAAAAAAAGGGAGAAAAACGGTGGCAAAAAAAAGGGAGAAAAACGGTGGCAAAAAAAAGGGAGAAAAACGGTGGCAAAAAAAAGGGAGACAAACGGTGGCAAAAAAAGGAGACAAACGGTGGCAAAAAAAAGGGAGACAAACGGTGGCAAAAAAAAGGGAGACAAACGGTGGCAAAAAAAAGGAGACAAACGGTGGCAAAAAAGGAGACAAACGGGGGCAAAAAAAGGAGACAAACGGGGGCAAAAAAGGAGACAAACGGGGGCAAAAAAAGGAGACAAACGGGGGCAAAAAAAGGAGACAAACGGGGGCAAAAAAAGGAGACAAACGGGGGCAAAAAAAGGAGACAAACGGGGGCAAAAAAAGGAGACAAACGGGGGCAAAAAAAGGAGACAAACGGGGGCAAAAAAAGGAGACAAACGGTGGCAAAAAAAAGGAGACAAACGGGGGCAAAAAAAAGGAGACAAACGGGGGCAAAAAAAAGGAGACAAACGGTGGCAAAAAAAAGGAGACAAACGGTGGCAAAAAAAAGGAGACAAACGGCGGCAAAAAAAAGGGAGACAAACGGTCGCAAAAAAGGGAGACAAACGGTGGCAAAAAAAGGGAGACAAACGGTGGCAAAAAAAGGGAGACAAACGGTGGCAAAAAAAGGGAGACAAACGGTGGCAAAAAAAGGGAGACAAACGGTAGCAAAAAAAAAAAGGGAGACAAACGGTGGCAAAAAAAAGAGACAAACGGGAGCAAAAAAAGGAGACAAACGGGGGCAAAAAAAAAAAAAAAGAGACAAACGGGGGCAAAAAAAAAAAAAGAGACAAACGGGGGCAAAAAAAAGACAAACGGAGGAAGATGTGGGGGTGTAGAATAGAAACGGAGAAGAGGGAAATGACAAAATGGAGGAGAGAGATAGGGGGGAAAAAAAGAAACAGAAAGGGTGAAGGGGTGGGGTAAAACGAAAAGAAACAATTCACATTCAAGATTCATTTTTTACTCGCTGAACGAATTCCCTTCCACTACATCTTAGTTATTCTTGATGCAGTTTGAAAGACGCAAGAAGCCATAATGAAAGAAACCGAGATAAATCAAGTCAGAAGATAACAATTTTGTAGCCGATTCATTTTCCATGGCTTTTCTTTCTATGCTACAACACTCCAACCACCCAGATTCACCTGCATTTGAAAATAATACAAACGTTGACTTATTGTGAGCAGAGCATTCTCTCTCCATTTCTTAAAATGTCAAGCTGATCTTGTCTGAAATTTGATAGACGAGGAAGGTTTTAGACGATTCTATCAGATTTAATAGAAATGTTTTGCCTTTTTTTCTTTTGTTTTTAATGCGAGTTATAAAAAGAGCGATCTGTTTTTGCACACATTTTTAGGCTTTGCAGATGTGCTAATAACATCCTTACGTCGTTCTGCAATCAAAGAAATTGAATTTGTATATATAAGTAGTTTATAATACGCTTCCGACCGTCTGATATACTGCGAAACTGTCAAGAAACACCACATCTATTATATATATATATATATACACACATACACACACACTACTATTATAGAAAAGTAACTGTGTATATGTGCGAGGTCTTTCCTCATAGGTTCCGAAACGGCGGAGCCTATCTTTTGCAAATTTCACACAAAGGTAATTTATGTCTGGCAGTGTTCTTAGATGTTTTGTAAAGAAATTCATTCGATGAAAATCGAAAACATCCGATCAGAAAAATAGTCTCTCTTATAGATTTAAAAAAAAAAAAAAAAAAAAAGAAAAAAAAATTAAAAAAATTTTTTTACATAGGAATATCTTACGTTATACCAGCCAAGGGAAAGAATAAAATCTCAGCAAATCATTTCTTAAAAAAAGAAAAAAAAGATTTGTCATCTGGAAATATAGCTCAGTAGTAAAGCATTCGACTGCAGATCGAATGATCCTCTGTTCATGTCCAAGTGTACCTCACCATTTTATTTATTTTTTTCTTATTAATGAGTTTAATTGACAATAAAAGAACATGTACCATTTAAAATCGCTGCAAATCATTTCTTCGAATGCATATTTTAAAACTACACATTGATCATAAGTAACTTTTCCGGGGCATTCATCGTCAAGCCCAAATATCAGCTGACGTTATATATATTGTAAACAAACATAGACGGGGTCTGATGTAGACATATATATATATATATTTGAATTAGTTCACCAAGCAAAATATTCCTCGTTACTCAATCTGCATAAATTAAAATATGTTTAAGCATATTGTACGACTGGGTAACGTCGGACGGTCAGATAGATTCCGATCCAGAAACAGCAATTCTTCTCATTTGTCAGAAACATCGCTCATGGAATGCAAGAACTAAAAGACAAAATAAGTCATTAGGTTGCCGAAAGTAAACTGAAAGTTTCTACTCTCCTTTATCATTATTTCCATGGAAGATGCTTGAGATTCAATCTTTAGTTTCTCTTTGTAAGACATTCACAGCAAGAACTTGTCAAGAAACGTTGCTAGTCTTTTGTTAATGTAAATCGCTCCAGACAAGACATGAAGTTACTTGATGTAAGAAGGTAAAAAAATATTACTTCAAGGTCAAAAACCGGCCAATGATAAGTGTTAGACAGCTTTCGACCTAGAAAATAGAAATACTTCCCAGTTTGTCAGAAACATTGCTCATGGAATGTAAGGACTTAACAAATTAAAGGGAACGATAGTTATGAAGCTGCCTAAAGTAAAACTACGATTCACTTTCTACTCCTCTTATTACTTACTAGCTTTGGTGCCCGGCGTTGGAGGTGTGTTGAGAAAAAAAAATGATTTTATATATATATATATATATATATATATATATATATATATCCTTAATTTTTATACTGATAAAAGTGGACTGTAATTACCATATCCCAACTCTCCCTGATCCTATTGAATTTGCTGTATAACTGAGTGAATAATACTCTAATTAGGATGCTATATTCTAGCTTAAAAATTGGTGTCTATACCCTGTGCTGATGAAGAGACTTGATATCAATAACAACCAATATTGTCTCAGAAACGATCGTACATAAAACTATCGTTTCTGACAAATTTTTGTAAATGAATGTCGTAAATTTGTTTTCCTATGATCTATATGATATACATGCAAGCAAGCCACCTGGCATTGTTCAGTCATAAAATACACTTTAAAATATTTCAATTTATGCAGATTTTGTATTTATTATTATAGAGCCAATTCTCTATTGATTATTATATTGTACCCAATATATAGTAGTGATTTCAAGTTTTTAAAAAAAATTGTACATATGACTTGGATGCTTATTAGCTAGAATCGTAACCAAAATATTTAACTCTTTTGCAGTATTAATGACCATCTGATCTAATGCATATCAAAACTTTTCAAATTAACGCACTTAAACCTTTAAATGTATATTTGCGCATGCATAGAGGATATACATTAAGTCGACATATGCCTGCAAAGTTCCTATATCAACCCTTTAGCAGTTTTTTTTTCTGCTAAAAGTCAAATCAAATTTGTTCCACAAGTGTGAATATCCCATATATCACGTTTCAAGTCTATAGACCAAAAATTGATAGAGTAGTTTGGTAGAGACCGTTTTGCACGCACACACAAGTTCACGCTTATAATATATACAGAGAGACATGTATGATTTTGAAATACTATAAAATAGGATCATTATTTTATAATTCCTATAACGATAAATATGCTCAGTACTATAGAGGATAAAGTCAAGTTAAAGTGAAACCAAACAAATGTAAAGTTGCATATTTCACAAGTTTATTAATTTCACATAATACAACAAAAAAGAATGCATATTGTTTTGATTTTAATATACCGAATAGTTCTGTTTAGAAATATTTTATTTTGTGAATAATTGTTCAAGAAATGTCGATGACGGTGGGAGGGGTACTTTGTTTGTCTTTATGATGGCAGGACAGTTGTTTATGTAGCAGTATTTGTGTTCCGTTCCAACTTATTCAGAACTGACTTGATTTTCAACATCGTTGAATTGTAAGTTAAAAACAAAGTCCCTCCCCCATATACACTCGACATCACCCAAGCAAATTGAGTTTTGACTTTTTCTCTATAGTCATAAATAAATTTGTAGTAAAATTACCAAAATGTGTTTACAACATTGAAATGTTAAATTAAAAGTTGTTTCAAGCAATGAATTTTGCGAAACGATCTCGTGTGTGCATGTTATTGTTTTTACAGCATATCAACCCTTTTGAGGTTATTTAATGACGAATCTAGTAATTTGGGAAAAAAGTTTTTATTCTCCAAGATTTTTATCTTCGAATATTTATTCATGGCGTTTGGCTTGATGGTTTTGTGGAAGTAAATTGCTGATTTGGTTCTTGACTTTACAGAACATGATTGAGTTCAACAAAAAAAAACAAATATCAATGTTTGGTGCATTTTTAGTCAGAAAGCCAGTATCTTCATACAGCCTAATCTGGTAGCACCAGACGTCCTCACAGATATTACCACTCTGGGCCAAAGTGGACCTGGGAGCAATGGTAACGAAAGAGTAACCCCACATTCCACAAACGGAGCCTTATCACTGGATATCTTAAAAGCATACCCAAGACTATATGTCCAGAGACATCTCAATATAAATATTTACACACGTTAGATCTTCGCAAAAATCACTACTTAAAATCTTTCAAACGGCTTTAAAATAATAAACATTTCATTGTCGTAAACCGAAAGACTCTTTTGCATTTATTCAAACAAACTTGAGAATTTTTGTAATTTTGATAAAAATGTATTTCTTTTACACATGACTAAAAGAAAAGGAAAAAAAAAAGTTTGTCTGGGCGATGTTGTCTGGACAAGGGGGGTGACCGTTTTTAATTTATAATTCAACAATGTTGAAAATCAAATCGATTCTGCCAAAGAATCGTGCAACATAACTTCATTATCCAGAAAGAGAACCCACTACCATCGCCATTTCTGAATTCTAAATAAACTAGTCTGGGTGCCCAGCGTTGCCCGGGTATTTGGAGGTGTTTGTTGAGAAAAAAAAAAAAAAAAAAAGAAAAAAGAAAAAAAAAGTGGTAGTAGGCAGGCAGGATCAAACTCGTACCAGGAAGGAGAAAAAAAAAGTGACGCCTTTGCCGTTGCGTCCATCTCCAAACCGGAAGTGGCGAAGGTTTAAATTAAGGCTAGTCAATTGAAAGTCAATTGAAAATATCGGCAAAAAAAAAAAAAAAAAAAAAAAAAAAAAAGCGACCTCTCCTTGTAAAAACAAAAGTGCCTAGTTGTACGATATATATACATGACAAATGTTTTTAGACATACGAACACACACATACGCTTGAGATTTATTTAATAGATTAGGGGAGGCGCTTGGCGTTGCCCACAAGTTGAAATGAACATTTTGCATTTCAACTTGCCGACATTTCTGTACTCGTCATTCATCCATCCAAACAAAGATTTTACTCGTTATAAACCATCCGGGTTTGTATTACTGTACACATAGATTCGAAAAAGTTGTCAAAAAACAAATATATAACAAATAAATGTTATCAAAACAAGATAAGTTACTTTTCTACCAAACTGGATATAATTTTCGTGTTTTTATTCAATTTAACATGTTTATTCAGCTCGAAAAGCATACAGTGTTTACCGATGTATTGGAAAATTTTAAATTGCGGCCGACTCTCTCTTTAACACGATAAGTTCGGAAAAAGATGTAATAAATAATAAACTAGACAAAATACTGTAAGAAATTTGCTCAATATATGTTACCGTGATATAACTTGACATATATTCGGTGTTTTTTTAATAGTATTTTGTCTAGTTTATTATTTATTACATCTTTCCCCGAACTTTCCGTGTTAAAGAGAGAGTCGGCCGCCATTTTGAATTTTCCAATACATCGGTAAACACGGTATGCTTTTTGAGCTGAATAAACATGTTAAATTGAATAAAAACACGAAAATTATATCCAGTTTGGTAGAAAAGTAACTTATCTTGCCTTTGATAACATTTATTTGTTATATATTTGTTTTTTGACAACTTTTTCGAATCTATGTGTACAGTAATACAAACCCAACCATCCTTGGTGTATAATTACTATTTCCTGTTAGTTTCAGTGTTATGTGACCAGTAGTTTAAGGGTTTATCAGTTAAATATTTTCATACAGACACACACAGAGATATGAGTAAATTAACTATGAATTGACTAAATGTTTTATGGTTGTGGTTAGCATGAAAGAAAAATTGGGAAAATGCCAATTTCGCCCATTTTCACATGGAACAATCAATAAAGCGGAATTCTGCTAAACAACTTTCATTCGTGATGCAAACAAAGAATCTGCTGTTGCTGCAGTCCATGTCAGAGCTGGTTTCCCATTAAGACTTTCATTTTTGTATATGTTCTCATAGGTTTTTTCATGAATTATAACAGGCAAAAAAAAAAAATAATAAATGAAATAAATCCGCAGGAACATGTGATTACAAATATTCTATTGGTTGTGTTTGGCGATCAACCATTAACAACGAAGATACACGTATCTTTGTTTGATATATATATATATATATATATATATATATATTTTTTTTTACACAGTGGTCACCACTTATCAAGGCCCGGAAGCCACTCAGGGATAAGGGTTATTGCAAGTACATTACTTTAGTGTGGAGCTTTGATGAAGTGTTCACTTAAGGGAGCGGTTCATTAGGAATTTGTTAACGTTGGACTTTAATACATCCAAGTTGTAGTCAGGTGGGAAGCAGGCAGACGGAACAGAGTTCCACAGGCGTGCAGTTCTAAGAAAGAAGCTTTGTTCATGGAATCCACGTTTTGATTTAGGCACAGATAAAGAGTGGGGAAATTTTTCACAGTGGATTCAGCTAGACGGGTGTTTTTCGTGAAAGATTGGCGAGGGGGGACCAGAGATTGGAGTTCAGACGAGCACCTGCCATGGAAATAACCATAAAACAAGGATAGGCTCGCAACGTCTCTTCTGTGGGAGAGAGGTTGCA
>NC_136517.1:52515874-52565874 GCF_053919585.1 Euprymna scolopes
GGGAGAGAGAGAGAGAGAGCGAGAGCGGAGAGAGAGAGAGAGAGCGAGAGAGCGGGAGAGAGAGAGAGAGAGCGAGAGCGGGAGAGAGAGAGAGAGAGCGAGAGCGGGAGAGAGAGAGAGAGAGCGAGAGCGGGAGAGAGAGAGAGAGAGCGAGAGCGGGAGAGAGAGAGAGAGAGCGAGAGCGGGAGAGAGAGAGAGAGAGCGAGAGCGGGAGAGAGAGAGAGAGAGCGAGAGCGGGAGAGAGAGAGAGAGAGCGAGAGCGGGAGAGAGAGAGAGAGAGCGAGAGCGGGAGAGAGAGAGAGAGAGCGAGAGCGGGAGAGAGAGAGAGAGAGCGAGAGCGGGAGAGAGAGAGAGAGAGGCGAGAGAGCGGGAGAGAGAGAGAGAGAGCGAGAGCGGGAGAGAGAGAGAGAGAGCGAGAGCGGGAGAGAGAGAGAGAGAGCGAGAGCGGGAGAGAGAGAGAGAGAGCGAGAGCGGGAGAGAGAGAGAGAGAGCGAGAGCGGGAGAGAGAGAGAGAGAGCGAGAGCGGGAGAGAGAGAGAGAGAGCGAGAGCGGGAGAGAGAGAGAGAGCGAGAGCGGGAGAGAGAGAGAGAGAGCGAGAGCGGGGAGAGAGAGAGAGAGCGAGAGCGGGAGAGAGAGAGAGAGAGCGAGAGCGGGAGAGAGAGAGAGAGAGCGAGAGCGGGAGAGAGAGAGAGAGAGCGAGAGCGGGAGAGAGAGAGAGAGAGCGAGAGCGGGAGAGAGAGAGAGAGAGCGAGAGCGGGAGAGAGAGAGAGAGAGCGAGAGCGGGAGAGAGAGAGAGAGAGCGAGAGCGGGAGAGAGAGAGAGAGAGCGAGAGCGGGGAGAGAGAGAGAGAGAGCGAGAGAGCGGAGAGAGAGAGAGAGAGAGCGAGAGCGGGAGAGAGAGAGAGAGCGAGAGAGGGAGAGAGAGAGAGAGAGCGAGAGCGGGAGAGAGAGAGAGAGCGAGAGCGGGAGAGAGAGAGAGAGAGCGAGAGCGGGAGAGAGAGAGAGAGCGAGAGCGGGAGAGAGAGAGAGAGAGCGAGAGCGGGAGAGAGAGAGAGAGAGCGAGAGCGGGAGAGAGAGAGAGAGAGAGCGAGAGCGGGAGAGAGGGAGAGAGAGAGAGCGAGAGCGGGAGAGAGAGAGAGAGCGGAGAGGGAGAGAGAGAGAGAGCGAGAGCGGGAGAGAGAGAGAGAGCGAGAGCGGGAGAGAGAGAGAGAGCGAGAGCGGGAGAGAGAGAGAGAGAGCGAGAGCGGGAGAGAGAGAGAGAGCGAGAGCGGGAGAGAGAGAGAGAGCGAGAGCGGGAGAGAGAGAGAGAGCGAGAGCGGGAGAGAGAGAGAGAAGCGAGAGCGGGAGAGAGAGAGAGAGCGAGAGCGGGAGAGAGAGAGAGAGCGAGAGCGGGAGAGAGAGAGAGAGCGAGAGCGGGAGAGAGAGAGAGAGCGAGAGCGGGAGAGAGAGAGAGAGCGAGAGCGGGAGAGAGAGAGAGAGAGCGAGAGCGGGAGAGAGAGAGAGAGCGAGAGCGGGGAGAGAGAGAGAGCGAGAGAGAGAGAGAGCGAGAGCGGGAGAGAGAGAGAGCGAGAGCGGAGAGAGAGAGAGAGCGAGAGCGGGAGAGAGAGAGAGCGAGAGCGGGAGAGAGAGAGAGCGAGAGCGGGAGAGAGAGAGAGCGAGAGCGGGAGAGAGAAGAGAGCGAGAGCGGGAGAGAGAGAGAGCGAGAGCGGGAGAGAGAGAGAGCGAGAGCGGGAGAGAGAGAGAGCGAGAGCGGGAGAGAGAGAGAGCGAGAGCGGGGAGAGAGAGAGAGAGAGAGCGGAGAGAGAGAGAGCGAGAGCGGGAGAGAGAGAGAGCGAGAGCGGGAGAGAGAGAGAGCGAGAGCGGGAGAGAGAGAGAGCGAGAGCGGGAGAGAGAGAGCGAGAGCGGGAGAGAGAGAGAGCGAGAGCGGGAGAGAGAGAGAGCGAGAGCGGGAGAGAGAGAGAGCGAGAGCGGGAGAGAGAGAGAGCGAGAGCGGGAGAGAGAGAGAGCGAGAGCGGGAGAGAGAGAGAGCGAGAGCGGGAGAGAGAGAGAGCGAGAGCGGGAGAGAGAGAGAGCGAGAGCGGGAGAGAGAGAGAGCGAGAGCGGGAGAGAGAGAGAGCGAGAGCGGGAGAGAGAGAGAGCGAGAGCGGGAGAGAGAGAGAGCGAGAGCGGGAGAGAGAGAGAGCGAGAGCGGGAGAGAGAGAGAGCGAGAGCGGGAGAGAGAGAGAGCGAGAGCGGGAGAGAGAGAGAGCGAGAGCGGGAGAGAGAGAGAGCGAGAGCGGGAGAGAGAGAGAGCGAGAGCGGGAGAGAGAGAGAGCGAGAGCGGGAGAGAGAGAGAGCGAGAGCGGGAGAGAGAGAGAGCGAGAGCGGGAGAGAGAGAGAGCGAGAGCGGGAGAGAGAGAGAGCGAGAGCGGGAGAGAGAGAGAGCGAGAGCGGGAGAGAGAGAGAGCGAGAGCGGGAGAGAGAGAGAGCGAGAGCGGGAGAGAGAGAGAGCGAGAGCGGGAGAGAGAGAGAGCGAGAGCGGGAGAGAGAGAGAGCGAGAGCGGGAGAGAGAGAGAGCGAGAGCGGGAGAGAGAGAGAGCGAGAGCGGGAGAGAGAGAGAGCGAGAGCGGGAGAGAGAGAGAGCGAGAGCGGGAGAGAGAGAGAGCGAGAGCGGGAGAGAGAGAGAGCGAGAGCGGGAGAGAGAGAGAGCGAGAGCGGGAGAGAGAGAGAGCGAGAGCGGGAGAGAGAGAGAGCGAGAGCGGGAGAGAGAGAGAGCGAGAGCGGGAGAGAGAGAGAGCGAGAGCGGGAGAGAGAGAGAGCGAGAGCGGGAGAGAGAGAGAGCGAGAGCGGGAGAGAGAGAGAGCGAGAGCGGGAGAGAGAGAGAGCGAGAGCGGGAGAGAGAGAGAGCGAGAGCGGGAGAGAGAGAGAGCGAGAGCGGGAGAGAGAGAGAGCGAGAGCGGGAGAGAGAGAGAGCGAGAGCGGGAGAGAGAGAGAGCGAGAGCGGGAGAGAGAGAGAGCGAGAGCGGGAGAGAGAGAGAGCGAGAGCGGGAGAGAGAGAGAGCGAGAGCGGGAGAGAGAGAGAGCGAGAGCGGGAGAGAGAGAGAGCGAGAGCGGGAGAGAGAGAGAGCGAGAGCGGGAGAGAGAGAGAGCGAGAGCGGGAGAGAGAGAGAGCGAGAGCGGGAGAGAGAGAGAGCGAGAGCGGGAGAGAGAGAGAGCGAGAGCGGGAGAGAGAGAGAGCGAGAGCGGGAGAGAGAGAGAGCGAGAGCGGGAGAGAGAGAGAGCGGGAGCGGGAGAGAGAGAGAGCGGGAGCGGGAGAGAGAGAGCGGGAGCGGGAGAGAGAGAGAGCGGGAGCGGGAGAGAGAGAGCGGGAGCGGGAGAGAGAGAGCGAGAGCGGGAGAGAGAGAGAGAGAGAGAGCAGGAGCGGGAGAGAGAGAGCGAGAGCGGGAGAGAGAGCGAGAGCGGGAGAGAGAGCGAGAGCGGGAGAGAGAGCGAGAGCGGGAGAGAGAGCGAGAGCGAGAGCGAGAGCGGGAGACATGCTCAACAGTGGAGAGGAAGGGGAAAAAATTAAACATTATCTGCAAAACTTAATAGTACAAATTCAGCTTAAATTCAGAAAATGAAAATATTTTTAAATCCATAACTTAAGTTGTGTAAATTTCATTTTCACACATTCTTTCAAGTATTTTGGAGGTTTGGTCTTTGGCAATTAAAAACTCAAAAAGCATCATTCTTATAAATAGGAATTGGCACATTGATGGATTCATACTTCCACTTTCAGTAGGTAGATTCGCAACCTTCATGTGGTTCCTTTTGAGAGTACCTTTAGGTGGTGGAGGGGGCTAATGTCAACAAAAAAATTAAACAAGTTTAAAAGATAAGTTGCAAATTTATTTTTCATGCTAAAGAGTCCCCACTTATCAAGGCCCAAAGGCTACTCGTGGATAATGGTTAATGAATTTATCAGGTGGTCAGTGAGATAACATTTTGGAGATTGGTAACGATGGCTGAAACTGGACAAAATTTAATTATTTAAGAGGATGGCTCAACAAAAATTTGTTACTATTGAACTTGAAAACGACCAAGTTGTATTCAGTTGGGAGACAGCCCCATGATATTGTGGTCTGAAGACTGAAAGAATCTGCTTTATTAGCACAGATTTTTTTTTTTTTTTTTTTTAAGGATTGAAATTGGATAGCATTTAATTATTTCATGGAATGTCTCAAGAATTTTTACGTTGTCTTTTGGAAAATGATTGTCATAGTCAGCTAGGAAGCAGTCCTGCAATATTGTGTTCAACAGATGGGCGTATCTGATAAAGAAAATTTGCTCATGGAAGTTCTGCTTAGTTTTAGGTATCAAGAGGAAGAAAAGCGGAAATTGTTTGCGGTGGTTGTGCTAGACAAGCTTTTATTTTGAGTGTTTTACAGAGGGGGGGGCATAGATTGAAAGTTTAATTGCATATTTATTTGTTTGTGGACTGTTATCCTCATCTTCATAGTAGCTGCTGTTTATAGGTATATATTGTTTATATAAAGATACGTGTGTTGCATCATCACAGCGTACATGCTAGGATGAGGTAGACTTTATATTAGACGTTTCGGTACACTATTCCTCTGGCCTTCTTCAGGTGGTTAACCTGACTTGATATCTAATTTCATATATTATGAATCTTATATGTAGGTATTTAAGCTAATATAAAAAAAAAAAATTTTCAATGTTAAATTACTTCTCTCACAAATATCGAATTATACGCGTGATCTGATAGTACCTATTTATTAGTTATGAAATGGCATTTAGATTTTTTTTTTTTTTCATCTGTATGGGTCGATCTCTAATTTTACTGAATGAGGAAGGAGAATAGTGAAAAGTCCAGCGTTCCAGGTCAACTCTCAGACACTTTTTTTTTTTTTTCTGTCAGTAAAGTATCATTTTTATTTTTATATAGATAAGTGAGATGAGCTCACTTTTGACATGAATGACCTTTGAATTGAAAAATAACCTGACAATGAAATTGAGGAGCAAAAAAAGTAATTTGTCATAGAATGTTTAAGTTGATTTGGTACATTATAAACTATCAATAGGTCTCCATTATATAGTTGACCTACCACTAGATAAGTACATTGTAATCATATATATATATACACACACACACACACACAGGATGTGTAGAATATTTGAGAACAGATTTATACATACACAAATATGACTTACTTTTCACTGAAACTCGTTTCTGAGGATTAGAACAAAACCTAATATTTTCTAATTTTAATTATATGACAATCATGTTGACACACCAGATATTGTTAGATCACCAAAGTTAAACAACGTTGAGCCTGTTTAGTACCAAATGGGTGACCATTTGGGAATACCAGGTGCTGTATGTAGGATGACTTTGATACCCCCCTGCAAGAATTGCGAAAACCTAACGTCATCTTCACTGATTTAGATTATACATGTGACTGGGGACTGCTTGTGAATTTGATATTCCCTTGACACTTCTTCCTTAGGAGGAAGCTAGTTCAACCCACCTAGACTGAATGTCATTTAATAAAAACAAAAATTATTCATTAAAGTCTCCTTTAGTTTTTATGCAAGACATGAATTGCGTATATGCTAGGATGAGGTAGACATTAATATTGGACATTTAATTATGGACATTTTCGGGGAGTATTTCGTATCAGGAGTGCTAATTAACCTTTTTTTCAAATATGCTTTATATGTGAGATCTGGGAATCTAGGATGCCAAATGTTACAGGCTATGTGATCAGGAATATTTTCTGCTATCCATTTCTGACTTCGATGAGATTAAGCGATTTCTCCCATTATGGTGTAAAATAACTTTCACTCCTCACATAAGAATTGAGTCTTGTTCATACTGCACATCACTAACTATGGAGACTTGTAGGGAAGCTTAAGTGTTAGAAAAGGTACTCCTTCACCTGTTCTTCCTCAATTATTAGGTTGGTGCAAAAACAATATCTTTTCTCACGTGTTACTTTTATATGATTTCTGAATTCATTGATATATATACATAATATATATATATATATTAATTTTATTTATACATAGACTTTCTACGGTAATTCTTGGCCTGAAGACGTAATCCCCCAACACGGGTGATTACAGAAACATGTATGCACATATGTAGCCATTAATGTTTGTATAAATAAAATTAATATACCTGCTCTGTTCACTCATTGAGCACTATTTTGGTAGACACATGTTTCATTGGATGTACTTCTAGGAAACTAAACTCTACTGGCTATATATATATATATATATATATATCATTTTGAAGCGCGTTTTTTGCTCTATTGAATCGTGTTATTCGTTACCGTTCTCAATCTCTTCATTTTTTTTTTGGCAGGCTTTTTGACAAAAATTCAAATCTGCACAATTTTCTCGTTCCAGTTAAAACTAGACCAAAAAGCTTATGATATCAATGATGTGTTTAGCCCAGGAGCCACTAACAAACGTGTGGCACAATGATGGTTCAAGAAATTTTATAGTGGTGACGAGAGCCTCGAAGATGAAGACTGTCATGGCCGGCCAATTGCGGTTGATAACGAACATTTGAAAGCCTTAATTGAAGCAGATTCTCACAAAACCACACAAGTTGCTGTTGAACTAGAGGTTGATCATTAATCAGGCGTTCACCATTTAAAGCAAATAGGGAAGTAAAAAATGTTGGTCAAATGGGTGCCGTATGAATTGAACGATAATCAAAAAAAGAAATCATCATTTTGAGGCATCTTCTACGCTTCCTCTGTGCAAAACAAAAACGACCCATTTCTCGAGCAGATTGTGACGTGTGATGAGAAGCAACAACCGACGACGTTCAGCATAGTGGTTGGATGCAGGAGAAGCTCCACAACACTTACTGAAGCCAAAATTGCCCCAGAAAAGGTTATGGTGAGTGTTTGGTGGTCTGTGACCGGTCTCATCTTGAATCTGGGCAAAATGATTACGGTGAAGAAGTACTGCCGATAAATTAATGAAATGCACCAGAAGCATATGTGCCCGAGATTGGTCAATATGAAGGAACCAATTCTCCTCCATAACGCTCGCCCGCATGTTGCTCAACTGACCCTGCAGAAGCTGAATGAATTGGGCTACGAGATTGCCTCATCCGCCATATTCACTGGACCTCTCACCCTTATCACTTTTTCAAGCATCTCGACAATTTCCTGCACGCAAAATGCTTTAAAAACCAGGATGCTGTCGAATCGGCCTTCAATGACTTCACTTCCAGAACTCCAGATTTTTATGCTAATGGGATAAATTTGTTTCTCGTTGGCAAAAATGTGTCGATTCTAATGGTTCTTATTTCGATTAATAAAGTTTATCATGAAAGGAGTCATGATCTGTTGAAGTTGAATGTCAAAAAACATTTTTGCACCAACCTAATATGTTCCATGCATTGTAATCCAAAGGATTGAAATCTGAAGTAGACCAAATGTTACGAGTCATGGAATCATAAAAATTAAAAATAAAAAAATTTCAATTTGTTTTTTTTGTTTTTTTATCACATAAGACTTGTAGCTGATATTTTTGTGGACAACATTTCAGATGGTTCTTTTGACACGCAGTGTTCTTTTGCAATTGATCTCAATTTTCTACAATTACCACCATCTGAATACATGCATCTTCTAATTAGTATATTTATAATGTCTCTTAAGTTTGATAATAATCCTGTAACAGCGGGATGTTTCCATCATAAACCAACTCTTTGCAAACTTTGTAAAGGAAAGATGAAGCGATTTCAAAAATCTCCAAATTGCTGTGTCACGATGATAGTTTGCCTTTTCATTTATCATCTAATTTTAAGGACTGCTATTGATAATCCTGAAATATAGAAAATATAAAGCCAAATAATATTCCTGCTGAAAAAAAAAAAAAGTACCCTCCCTCTACCAGGCTAGAAAACCTTACACCTGCCAGTATCCTACATATCTATAAAACCACCATTCATACATGCATGTAGTATTGTTGGATGATTTAGGCTGAGACATCAACTGCTAGTCTAGCCCTTGGATAGGGTGTAAATAAAGAGTATCTACCCTAACTATTCCCTTACAGTCTGCCAGGTTTCAGCCACTGTAACATCACCAGAATGTTGAATTTCTGTGTTTACACATACATTCATGGACCTTCATGTATTTGTACTCCAACCAACCTGACTAGCAGCAAAATTCCAACCCTTCACTGTAGTTTCCTAGATGCCAAAAAATTTTCTACTCTAATAGTATTTTTCCTCAGACCGTTGGCCTTTAGAATTGCCTTCCTACTACCTCAACCATATTAACATGCAGAAATTTAAATGTAATATGAACAAATACCTTTCTATCAAAAATCCCACTTTGATTGCCCCCCACTAAATCTGTTCCCTACCACAGTAAACTTTTATGCCTCGTTTGGATGAACAAAAGTAAAAAAAAAAAAAGAAAAAAAAAAAAAAAAAAAAAAAAAAAATGAACGATGAACAAAAATGAACAAAAGTAAAAAAAATTTGGATGAATAGAAGAAAAATGAAATAACGCATCTTCAAATATTTTATGTACACTAACACACAAAAAATATATCAATAAGATTTATTTTTTTAAGATAACAGCTTCGAAATGCTGTTATTTATTTTCACTGCCTTAGCGTTTTCTAAAGAACTATAAACTGTTATTCATATGTATCAAGAAGTAAAAATTACAAGCCAAAAGTTTCTGTAAACTCAAGTAATCCCAACCATATAAAAAAAAGCTCAATACAACCAAAATAGGAAATAGAGCTTGTCATAGAACAACACAATTAAAGACTGTAAATTATACTTTACATGAATTTATGACAGGATACTCAAATAAGAAATATCAAGATTTCCTCAATTTCCAGAATTTCAAAAGAAATGCATTCTTCTCATCAGAGGAAAGATATTAGCAAATAAATATTCTAGCAAAGTTATGAATTTGCTGGTACTGGCATAAATTAAAACTATAAATATATGAAAACTAGCCATATATGAAGAAAAAAAAACAGTTTGAGTGTAACAAGTTCATGAAAGAAAGAAAAGAAGAAATTAAAGATTAAAGACTGAAAATTCAGATGAAAGTGGTTAGGTATTTTCAAGGCGAAATGATCATAAGAGTGTTCTCATAAAGTGGTCGAATTTATAGTGTTGACAAATAAATCTAAATTAAAAATTGAATGTGTGTAATCCAAATCTTTAGAAAGATCCCATTTGCAAACAAGTCAAGGAAAAAAGATTATTTCGAATCGTTAAAGTTGAAAAAGAAATCTATTGCTAAATAAGAAAGGTTTTTGGATTTTACAAAACTGAGGCATATGTGAAATTACCACTTCAACTTAAACATTTTTTAAACTCAAGATCTACAAACATTTTTAATCTACATATTTCTGTGAGAGTCCTCATCTATTTTATACACAAAGTTGAGTTATTTTGTTGCACTAATATTGATATTAAAGCCTACTTTTTCTATTAAAAAATTAAAATGTATTTCTTAATATACCTATTCATGGATATGCAAGAGACTTCATGATTAACTAATTTGCATGTTCCCTTGAAAAACAAACTTATTTATTCATTTTTATGGTTTCTTATATGATTGGATTCATTTAACTATTGCACTCTGTTCTATTTATGCATATTTTCTAGATAATATAGCATTTAGGATGGAAAAGTTCTAGCACACACACACACACAACCTTACTTGTGTGTGAGAAAGTCTTTACCAAACTCCTGTTAATTTTTGGTCTACAGACTTGAAACTTGATATATAGAGTATCTGGGCCTGTGGAACAAATTCAATGTGGTTGTTAGCTGCTAAAAATTGTTGCTAAGGAGTCAAAATTGCAAAATTGCAGAAAAAAATGAACTCGGCATGCCTAAGTCAACTTAAAGTGCACTTTATGCATTTATATGCTAAAGTTGGTTAAATTTTAACGTCTTATCCATTTGATGTTAGCTCAAAGGATAACTAAGGTAAGAGTGCTAAACATCCTGGTTTCGATTCTAGCTGATTGCACTCAAGTGATATTTATTTTTTAACTTTTGAACTCACTACTATATATTGGGTACAATATAATAATCGATAGTGTATTGTCTCTAATACTAAAAACGAGACATGCATGAATTAAAATATCATTTAAGCAGGTTTTATGACCGGGCAATGTTGGGCGGTTTGCTAGTTATATTAATGCTAGTATACATTAAGCTTTATGAAAGACAAAATGACAAATTTTCATCTCTTGAATCTTTCTTGGATTATAATACATTTTGATTTGAAACTAAAATTTCTTGAAATAAAGATGAAACGCTGATGAATAAATTTGGGTTTTTTTTCCATTTTCATATTTAATTATATTCTTAAAATATTAATTTTTAATTTTTTTTTATAGGCATAAACACTTATCAAGGCCCAGAGACCAATCGAGGACAAGGGTTAAGGCAATTGGACAATATAGTAATCGTTAGTAATGGAAATTCGGTAAATGTTAACTTAAGTGGAACGGCTCATCAAGAACTTGTTTACGTTGGACTTGAAGACAACCATATCGTAGTCAGCTGGAAAGTAGGAAAACAGAAGACAATTCCACAGTTGTGCAGTTCTAAGAAAGAAGATTTGTTCATGGAATCTACGTTTAGGTTTAGGCACAGATAAAGAGTGGGGGGGAATTATTGATAGTGTTTACAACTAGACAAGTGTTTCTTGTGAAAGTTTGGTGAGAGGGGACCATAGATTGATAGATTGAAGCTCAGTTGAGCACTTACCATGAAAATAACAATAAAGCAAAGACAAACTCACAACATCTCTTCTGTGAGATAGAGGTTGCAGGGAACATAAAAGGACATCCCCTACGAGGCTACAAAATCTATTTTGAACTCTATCAAGGCAGAATAAGTCTTTTCTAGCAGCTCCTGCCCAGATGTGGCAACAGTATTCCATCCTTGGACGTACCTGGCTCTTATATAGATAGAGAATTGCATCAGCAGTGAGGTATCTAGAAAGGTTGCCTCTGTTGAGAGATTCGCTAATCCTACGAAATAACTGTAAGCACATCTGTAGATCTAGCAGAACGGAAACCATATTGTGTGTCACTAAGGTTATTTTTGCTGAGATGGTCAATTACTTCTCTATTTAACACAGATTCCAGCAACTTACTCATGACGTATCTACAGATACTAATGTTTCATACTTACACAATTATCAGTGTATGAAAATAACAATTATTGCTAATAGAGAGATTCAAACTCAGTCACAAAGTCACCCTTGACTCCATAGGCTAGAATCTTTCCCACTGGCAACTAACACGAGAATTGAGAGAAATTAAGTGCCAATGAATGGCATGTTGGCAGGCGTGCATAATAAACAGCTAGAGAGCATTCGACGACCAGAAGTCAGAACACACACACACACACACACACACACAGTGTTGCAGCAAAATAAGACAATTGACAAAAAGCAAATGAACTATTAACAGGGGATGCTGAGGAGCATGGTCAAGCCCTGGATGGAGGAGATAATACAGGATGCATAAATGTCATTCCTGCACACAAGGTCAAGACAATTCGAGCATCGCTGCACAATGTTCTTCACCATTGATCACTAGTCTTGTAGCCACCTTTTCTTACCCAACTGCAACTATAACTATTTTTTTGAAAGATATGATCGAAGCCAAGACCAACAAGAACTGTCACATTACAGTTAACTCTCAGAAGGCAGCCATCATGGAGATGTTCACGGCTATAGATAAGGATATGATCGCTAAAGCGTTTGACTTCAGATAATCATTTTTGGTGGCTGTTATTAAGTTGGTGCAAAAATGTTTTTTTTATATTCAACTATATATAAAGACACTTTTGCACCAACCTAATACATTCTAAAATAACGCAATATGTAACTGTTACACTGTTGTCTCTTTACAGATATAACTTTTGTTTTTATTGCTCATTTTGTTTTCTTTTTGACAAATGGATTTTGCTGCAGCACCTGGTATATATATATATATATATATATATATATATATATACCAGCAAAAGTACCCGTTGACTGGGTTCAAAAACAGCCTACAGAAAATGTACTCTGATTTATGAAAGTATGATAGGTTATGAAAAGGAAGGATTGTAAAGAGATAGCTTCGAATTTGGGGGTATCAAAACCAAAGCAAAATATGATGAAAGTAAAAATAAAATAAATAAAGCCCATAATTTATTATACCATACCTGTTCACACTGAAACATTTATCACAATATTCTGTGGATCTATATTAAAAAACCTGGTTAAACTTTGTGACATATTTCCATTCTATGGAGGTCAGGTGCGATACGCAGATAGATATGAAAAGTCTTTATTAAAGTTTGTGCCTATTTTCATTCTATGAAGGCCAGGCACGAACACAGACCTCACAATTTTATTATACCATCCCTATTTAAGTTAAAACATACTTAAAGTATTCTTACGGATATCTATATCAAAAACACTTGTAAACGTTTTTTTTTATTTTTTATTTCCATACTTTGTGGACCAGGCGCATACGCAGATCCCACAATTTTAATGAATCATCATTATGCCAGATCAAACATACCCATTCCTGTGTTTCGATAAATCTTCTATCATTAATATATGTGATCAGTTTTCTATAATAGTCAACCATATGGGAGCCTATTCGTGACTAGATACACACAGACGTTCAGCTTTATATTATAGATATATATTTGTTAAAAAGCCTTAATACACATTTTTCAAATAAAATAACTCCAATTTCCAACATTTTGAGAAAAATATCTCTAAGGAGAATTGTCATTTTTTTTTCATCCTTTCTGCATCTACTTTTGTAATATACTAATAACATCAGAGTTATTTTAAAATCTTCAAAACACAACCATACCAAACAATAGTTCTAGCAATGTAGATAGATATCCACAGACGAACTGTTTTGCTGTATTACAAACTTCCAGTGTGGCTAGATGAGCAAATGTTTCATAGAAAAAGCAATTTGGATACAATATGACAAAATTCTTGAGAAAGTAAGCACATATGCAAATTAACCAAACTCATGTACCTGATCAATATTTTGTCTATTTATCAAAAGACTTCTTCAGGGTGAGATCTAGTTTTTCTTGCAAAGTACAAAGAATGCCAAAATAGAAAAACAGGAGGAAATGAGAAAGGGTAAACCAAAGACAGAAGATAAAAGGTAAATATAGATAAAGAAACGGGTTGGGGTTGGGAGATTAGAAAATTGATTTGAGAAAGGGGTGGAAGGGGATGACCTGGACACCAGCCAATAAATAGGCTGGAGACATGACCGGACAACCAGTTTTATTGCTTTGTCCGGGTTTTAATTAGAGGGAAAGGAAGAAAGAGGAGGAACCTAAATTAGTAGTTAGCATTTTGAAATTATACATACTAGCAATAATATTCTTCCTTGGTTGATACATACGAATACATATAATTTATGTGCCGAGTTTGTTCCTATTTACAATGTCTCCCCACAGGACAGAGTTAGACACCAGGGTCGTTTTTTTAATGTGGAGAAAAGGAACAAAAATAAAAATCGAGTTTGTTAATGAGCAGCAGAAAATGATAATGCTTGGAGATTCTCTCATAACAGGCACTCCACTCCACCGATTTGAGCACTGAAAGAAATAGGAAACTGAATTGTGCATTAAAAGATAGTGCAATTACTAGAAACAATAATATAGTTTTGGCTACATGGCAGGGAGGGGGGGGGGGCATGTCAGAGATCGTCCTCCTCACTAGGTATACCAAATAAAGTATATGGACCGATGAAAAATATTCTGGAATGAACATATATATGGAAGAGATTCGCTCCTAAACTCACTAACTGATAATTATTGATTATGGAAGCTGTTAGGAATAAGGGGGCTAAAAGTTTAATGCAAAGAGTAAAAAGGGAGTTCATTCATGAAAATTCAGATACGTCTGCTTTTTTGTGAAATTTTAGCAATAGGTATTAGATATTAATTAATACAAATCTCAGCTGTCTGTTTAAATGTATGTATGTATGTATGTCTAAAACTTTCAACAGAGGCGACGGATTTTCACGAGATCAGTATCGTTTTGAAACTTGACCCTTCGGACGACAAATATTAAAAAATTGGCTAAAAACATTAAAACATTAATTCCTTCACTCTCAACTGGGCACTTTTCTATTGGGAGGGGGGGGGGGGTTGCTTTTTCCAGATATTTTCGAAAGTCATCCCCTCTTTTCGATTGACTAGCCTTAATTTAAACCTTTTCCACTTCCGGTTTGATGATTCATCCGGTTTAATGATGGACGCAACGGCAAAGACTTTCTTCACGTTCTTTTCCTCCTTCGCGGTACGGGTTTGAACCTGCCTGCCTACTACCACTTTTTTTTTTTTTTTTTTTGCTCAACACACACCCAGGTTAGTCAATACTTCCCAATATTTTAGATTTGCATTGAAATTGATCTAACAATTAAGTAATTTTCTCTGGATTTGAATTCCTCAAGATTGCTTAATCCTTAAATTTTAGACATTTTCTAGAATCAATCAGATAGTCAATGAATTGTTAATAAAAATTGGAATAAGGATTCTAGATAAAAATTTTAGGATCATATCTTTATTTTATTGGCTTTGAGCACTTACTGTCTTAGAAAACAAAATATAAACAAAGCGTCAGCAATCATCAGCCAAGTTTAAAAGTTGGTGAAGTCATGTGACTATCTGAAGAAATCTTTAAATTCAATTTTATTTTTTTTATTTTGGGTGAAACAAATCAAAAACAAACCAAATAAACGCAAACCTTACACACATTATATATAGTTAAAAATAATTTGTAATACAGTTGTTTTTTTAACTAGAGCAGGTAATCTGAGAATTTAACCTTTTTAAAGTTATAACTTTTTATTCATGTCCCACGACAGAAGCCTAACAGGTTAATTTTCTATTATATTTTGAAATTTGTGGTGAGAAGTATTCACACACTGACTATAACATTCAAAGTGAGACTTTAGAATGTTTTTATTGGACTTCAAATTAATTCATTCACATTGATGAGCCTGTGTGTGGAGTGTATAACGGAAAATTAATCTGTTTGGCTTATTTCGTAAGGATACAAATAAAAGTAAGAACTCAGAAAGTTGTGCTCTCAAGCATATATGCATTCACTAAGTATTTCGTTACATCAGGTCAAAGTTCTGCCTGGGACTACTTTATTTACCTTCCTCCTACTTCAAAAAGGTTAGGCATAAGGTCAGTTTATATTGAGGAATCCAGCTCTCTCCAAAGCGGGAACATTCTGAACACGTGCAAAATTTGCCATGATTCAGACCACCAGCATTCTTTGGTAAAAGTAACTTAGGCGGCAGGCAAAAAAAAAAAAAAAAAAAACCATCCCTCATGTCCTGAAAAAAAATATCCTTTTAGAATCAAATAAAACCATACTTCACTCTCATTAGAATCCTCAGGAATATTATGAATCCATATATCTTCCCTACAGATTAAGTACTAGGATAGACTGGACAAAAAAAAAAAAAAAAAAAAAAAAGCTTTGAAATAACAGTCTTTTCTATTTACATAGTTTCCATTTATCCTAAACTTCTTACCTCTTCAATGACTACATCAATTTAATGTGAACATTTATTTATGCGGGAAAAAATGTGTATTGATAGTTAATTATGTTATGTAGGTATTTTTAGTTTCGTAAATTACGTTAAGAACTTTTGATAGGCTAATGAATCTAATTAAATTTAAGCCATTTTTATTATTAATATTCTGTTAATATTAAGTTGAGAAGAAAACTCTTGGGGAATTTTTAATTTTGATTTCAAATGATGTATTTTCAAATAAGTTTTTATTATAATTACTTTATATATGATTTTAAAGAGCATTTTTTGCTCTATCATTTTAATTACAATCGTTTTAAAACAATCGTCTTTTCAGAACGTTGAATACAAGGTGGGAGAAGAGCAAATTTGCACAATTTTCTTAATTCAAGCTAGGCCGAAAAATTGCTGAGACAGTTTGTGATATCAATGAACCGTTTGG
This sequence comes from Euprymna scolopes, assembly GCF_053919585.1. NCBI lineage: Eukaryota > Metazoa > Mollusca > Cephalopoda > Sepiida > Sepiolidae > Euprymna > Euprymna scolopes. Next base: position 52,531,895 of record NC_136517.1, read on the forward strand.
CCCAGGAACCGCGACTAAACGCACAGCACAATGGTGGTTTAAGAAATTTTGTGGCGACAACAAGAGTCTTGAAGATGTGTGTAGTGGTTGGCCATTGGATGTTGACAACAATCAATTAAGAACCTTAATCGAAGCCAATCCACGCACAACTGTTCGTGAACTTGCTTCTGAATTAGACATAACGTATACAATTTCCAACCACTAGAGATTGGAAAGACAAAACACTTGATAAATAGGTGCCTCACGAATTGAATGACAACCAAAAGAAACGCAGTTATAAAATGTCATCTTCCCTTCTTTTACACAACAAGAACGACCCGTTTCTCAACTGGTTATGACTTGCGATGAAAAGTGGGTTCTTTACAACGACCGGCAACACTCAGATTAGTGGTTAGATGCAGCCAAAGCTCCACAACACTTCTCAAAGCTAGAATTACACCAAAAGAAGGTCATGCTGATTGTTTGGTGATTTGCGACTGGTCTCATCAATTAGTTTGTTTTTTAATGCAGGTGAAACCATTACAGCTGTGAAGTACTGTCAACAAATGGATACAACTTTAACACCAGCATTAGTCAATAGAAAAGCTCCAATTCTCCTCCACAAGAATGCTCGACCACACGTTGCTAAACTGACCCTGCAGAAGTTGAACGAATTGGGCTACGAATTGGACTTCCATTTTTTTTTCAAGCATCTCGACAACTGTCTGCATGAGAAACACTTTAAAAACCTAAGCGATATCAAAAACGTCTTCAGCGACTTTATCATCATCAGAACGCAAGATTTTTTATGTTACTGGCATAAATGCATTTGTTTTGCGTTGCAAAGTGTGTTGATTCTGATGGCGTTTATCAATAATTTTTTGTTTGAGCCAAGATATGCTGACCTGAATTTAAAAGTTAAAAACCGCAAGAACTTTCTTGTTAACCTGATAGTATCTCCTATAGTTTATGCATAACTTTTAGCTTTTTATTTGAACCTAAATACGAAATCTTAGAAATATAGCTGAAATCTTAAAAATCAAATATGGCACATAAGATAACGTCTTATCGTGAGCTTTGATTTTTTTTTTTTTCGTAAGTGTGTCTATAAACATTACAATAAGCTTCTTTTTTTTTTTATTCTTCTGATTTTGTGAACTTAAATATTTCCATTTATCAACATTTTTATTCACATCTTTGTTTATTCCAACTAAAAAAAACAACTAAAAAAAAACTAAAAAAAACTAAAAACAACTAAAAAAAACTAAAAACAACTAAAAAAAACTAAAAAAAACTAAAAACAACTAAAAAAAACTAAAAACAACTAAAAACAACTAAAAACAACTAAAAAAAACTAAAAAAAACTAAAAACAACTAAAAACAACTAAAAAAAACAACTAAAAAAAACAACTAAAAACAACTAAAAAAAACAACTAAAAACAACTAAAAAAAAACAACTAAAAACAACTAAAAAAAACAACTAAAAACAACTAAAAAAAACAACTAAAAACAACTAAAAAAAAACAACTAAAAACAACTAAAAAAAACAACTAAAAACAACAACTAAAAACAACTAAAAACAACAACTAAGAACAACTAAAAACAACAACTAAGAACAACTAAAAACAACAACTAAGAAAAACTAAAAACAACAACTAAGAAAAACTAAAAACAACAACTAAGAAAAACTAAAAACAACAACTAAGAAAAACTAAAAACAACAACTAAGAAAAACTAAAAACAACAACTAAGAAAAACTAAAAACAACAACTAAGAAAAACTAAAAACAACAACTAAGAAAAACTAAAAACAACAACTAAGAAAAACTAAAAACAACAACTAAGAAAAACTAAAAACAACAACTAAGAAAAACTAAAAACAACAACTAAGAAAAACTAAAAACAACAACTAAGAAAAACTAAAAACAACAACTAAGAAAAACTAAAAACAACAACTAAGAAAAACTAAAAACAACAACTAAGAAAAACTAAAAACAACAACTAAGAAAAACTAAAAACAACAACTAAGAAAAACTAAAAACAACAACTAAGAAAAACTAAAAACAACAACTAAGAAAAACTAAAAACAACAACTAAGAAAAACTAAAAACAACAACTAAGAAAAACTAAAAACAACAACTAAGAAAAACTAAAAACAACAACTAAGAAAAACTAAAAACAACAACTAAGAAAAACTAAAAACAACAACTAAGAAAAACTAAAAACAACAACTAAGAAAAACTAAAAACAACAACTAAGAAAAACTAAAAACAACAACTAAGAAAAACTAAAAACAACAACTAAGAAAAACTAAAAACAACAACTAAGAAAAACTAAAAACAACAACTAAGAAAAACTAAAAACAACAACTAAGAAAAACTAAAAACAACAACTAAGAAAAACTAAAAACAACAACTAAGAAAAACTAAAAACAACAACTAAGAAAAACTAAAAACAACAACTAAGAAAAACTAAAAACAACAACTAAGAAAAACTAAAAACAACAACTAAGAAAAACTAAAAACAACAACTAAGAAAAACTAAAAACAACAACTAAGAAAAACTAAAAACAACAACTAAGAAAAACTAAAAACAACAACTAAGAAAAACTAAAAACAACAACTAAGAAAAACTAAAAACAACAACTAAGAAAAACTAAAAACAACAACTAAGAAAAACTAAAAACAACAACTAAGAAAAACTAAAAACAACAACTAAGAAAAACTAAAAACAACAACTAAGAAAAACTAAAAACAACAACTAAGAAAAACTAAAAACAACAACTAAGAAAAACTAAAAACAACAACTAAGAAAAACTAAAAACAACAACTAAGAAAAACTAAAAACAACAACTAAGAAAAACTAAAAACAACAACTAAGAAAAACTAAAAACAACAACTAAGAAAAACTAAAAACAACAACTAAGAAAAACTAAAAACAACAACTAAGAAAAACTAAAAACAACAACTAAGAAAAACTAAAAACAACAACTAAGAAAAACTAAAAACAACTACTAAGAAAAACTAAAAACAACTACTAAGAAAAACTAAAAACAACTACTAAGAAAAACTAAAAACAACAACTAAGAAAAACTAAAAACAACAACTAAGAAAAACTAAAAACAACAACTAAGAAAAACTAAAAACAACAACTAAGAAAAACTAAAAACAACAACTAAGAAAAACTAAAAACAACAACTAAGAAAAACTAAAAACAACAACTAAGAAAAACTAAAAACAACAACTAAGAAAAACTAAAAACAACAACTAAGAAAAACTAAAAACAACAACTAAGAAAAACTAAAAACAACAACTAAGAAAAACTAAAAACAACAACTAAGAAAAACTAAAAACAACAACTAAGAAAAACTAAAAACAACAACTAAGAAAAACTAAAAACAACAACTAAGAAAAACTAAAAACAACAACTAAGAAAAACTAAAAACAACAACTAAGAAAAACTAAAAACAACAACTAAGAAAAACTAAAAACAACAACTAAGAAAAACTAAAAACAACAACTAAGAAAAACTAAAAACAACAACTAAGAAAAACTAAAAACAACAACTAAGAAAAACTAAAAACAACAACTAAGAAAAACTAAAAACAACAACTAAGAAAAACTAAAAACAACAACTAAGAAAAACTAAAAACAACAACTAAGAAAAACTAAAAACAACAACTAAGAAAAACTAAAAACAACAACTAAGAAAAACTAAAAACAACAACTAAGAAAAACTAAAAACAACAACTAAGAAAAACTAAAAACAACAACTAAGAAAAACTAAAAACAACAACTAAGAAAAACTAAAAACAACAACTAAGAAAAACTAAAAACAACAACTAAGAAAAACTAAAAACAACAACTAAGAAAAACTAAAAACAACAACTAAGAAAAACTAAAAACAACAACTAAGAAAAACTAAAAACAACAACTAAGAAAAACTAAAAACAACAACTAAGAAAAACTAAAAACAACAACTAAGAAAAACTAAAAACAACAACTAAGAAAAACTAAAAACAACAACTAAGAAAAACTAAAAACAACAACTAAGAAAAACTAAAAACAACAACTAAGAAAAACTAAAAACAACAACTAAGAAAAACTAAAAACAACAACTAAGAAAAACTAAAAACAACAACTAAGAAAAACTAAAAACAACAACTAAGAAAAACTAAAAACAACAACTAAGAAAAACTAAAAACAACAACTAAGAAAAACTAAAAACAACAACTAAGAAAAACTAAAAACAACAACTAAGAAAAACTAAAAACAACAACTAAGAAAAACTAAAAACAACAACTAAGAAAAACTAAAAACAACAACTAAGAAAAACTAAAAACAACAACTAAGAAAAACTAAAAACAACTACTAAGAAAAACTAAAAACAACTACTAAGAAAAACTAAAAACAACTACTAAGAAAAACTAAAAACAACAACTAAGAAAAACTAAAAACAACAACTAAGAAAAACTAAAAACAACAACTAAGAAAAACTAAAAACAACAACTAAGAAAAACTAAAAACAACAACTAAGAAAAACTAAAAACAACAACTAAGAAAAACTAAAAACAACAACTAAGAAAAACTAAAAACAACAACTAAGAAAAACTAAAAACAACAACTAAGAAAAACTAAAAACAACAACTAAGAAAAACTAAAAACAACAACTAAGAAAAACTAAAAACAACAACTAAGAAAAACTAAAAACAACAACTAAGAAAAACTAAAAACAACAACTAAGAAAAACTAAAAACAACAACTAAGAAAAACTAAAAACAACAACTAAGAAAAACTAAAAACAACAACTAAGAAAAACTAAAAACAACAACTAAGAAAAACTAAAAACAACAACTAAGAAAAACTAAAAACAACAACTAAGAAAAACTAAAAACAACAACTAAGAAAAACTAAAAACAACAACTAAGAAAAACTAAAAACAACAACTAAGAAAAACTAAAAACAACAACTAAGAAAAACTAAAAACAACAACTAAGAAAAACTAAAAACAACAACTAAGAAAAACTAAAAACAACAACTAAGAAAAACTAAAAACAACAACTAAGAAAAACTAAAAACAACAACTAAGAAAAACTAAAAACAACAACTAAGAAAAACTAAAAAAAACAACAACTAAGAAAAACTAAAAAAAACAACTAAGAAAAACTAAAAAAAACAACAACTAAGAAAAACTAAAAAAAACAACAACTAGGAAAAACTAAAAAAAACAACAACTAAGAAAAACTAAAAAAACAACAACTAAGAAAAACTAAAAAAGCAACAACTAAGAAAAACTAAAAGCAACAACTAAAAAAAACTAAAAGCAACAACTAAAAAAAACTAAAAGCAACAACTAAAAAAAACTAAAAAAAGCAACAACTAAAAAAAGCAACAACTAAAAAAAGCAACAACTAAAAAAAGCAACAACTAAAAAAAGCAACAACTAAAAAAAGCAACAACTAAAAAAAGCAACAACTAAAAAAAGCAACAACTAAAAAAAGCAACAACTAAAAAAAGCAACAACTAAAAAAAGCAACAACTAAAAAAAGCAACAACTAAAAAAAGCAACAACTAAAAAAAGCAACAACTAAAAAAAGCAACAACTAAAAAAAGCAACAACTAAAAAAAGCAACAACTAAAAAAAGCAACAACTAAAAAAAGCAACAACTAAAAAAAGCAACAACTAAAAAAAGCAACAACTAAAAAAGCAACAACTAAAAAAGCAACAACTAAAAAAAGCAACAACTAAAAAAAGCAACAACTAAAAAAAGCAACAACTAAAAAAAGCAACAACTAAAAAAAGCAACAACTAAAAAAAGCAACAACTAAAAAAAGCAACAACTAAAAAAAGCAACAACTAAAAAAAGCAACAACTAAAAAAAGCAACAACTAAAAAAAGCAACAACTAAAAAAAGCAACAACTAAAAAAAGCAACAACTAAAAAAAGCAACAACTAAAAAAAGCAACAACTAAAAAAAACAACAACTAAAAAAAACAACAACTAAAAAAAACAACAACTAAAAAAAACAACAACTAAAAAAAACAACTCTCCAACTGTTTTTCTGACGAGTTGTTTGGTGGACTTCCCCCATTCAACAAAACACATGTAAGATGTACTACATAAAAATATGAATAAAATACTATGAGTGTGAATTACATACATGTTCTAGTTTTGGAATGATAACTAATGATATACATGCTCTGAAAGTGAAAATTCATTTCTATTGAGCTTTATTGTGACAATATATAAAAATCAGTTTTTATCATCTGTCATTAATAGATTTTTTCTTATAAAATCAATATTTGATTCTGGTTCATTAGTTTATCTTATGAATCGTTGTAGTATCTAATTAAGGAGAATAAAATGTCATTCAGTTTAATATCTTCCAGAAAATACTTTGGTTGACAATTATTTTTAAAGGAAAACTATATTCGTCCATACAGAGTTCCTTCCCTTTGTTTAGAACAGAAACAAAAGTACAAATAAAAACATTACTTCCCCATGCCAGATAGGCACAGCTAATATAAATACTTTGTGAAGATCCTTATAAGACGGTCATCAGTTCTTTTTGAGAATTTTGAAACATCAGACCCGGCATCATATGATGTTACGTAAAACCAATTTTTTTTTGGGGGGGGGGGGGCTGCTAGCATAAATAAGGGTACTGAATTTATATTTGGTCCAATTTTATTTGTTTTTCATACAATAAATAAACCAAGTTTTATCTAATCCTTATAGTAAACAAATGGTTGATCAAAATTTATCCTAATTGATTAATAACAATTACTTTATTTTTTTATTGATTAAAACTCCCTACAAAATGTGGTGATAATTTTGGCACAAAACTACCGGCAAACTGACCTTCGGTTGTCATACGAGATAAATGATACACTCTGAGAGAATAGCGGCATAAGTTTTTAATTAAGTAAGGGTTACATACCTTCCAACTGCATTTCTTCCAATCCAGCATTGCTTAAGTCTAATAGCAAGAAGAAACCAAAAATGATTGGAAGCACTTCTGGTGCAAGCAGAGAAACAATTGTGTTTTGTAATTTTTTCTTTTTCTAGACAAGTTACCCTACTAAGGCTTAAGAATATAGCTAACCTTACTAATTCACCAAGTGTTGGGAAAGAGAACGGTTTCATGTATGCCTTAAGGATATTTGAGAATATGGTTTCATAAGCACTTCAAAACTTATAGCATTTGGTATCTCAAAGGATCACCCACCTAAACACTGGTTGTTTACTTGTTTCCCACTGCAGCAAGATGTGAAACAAATTTAGAATGGGGAGAAAGCTAGCTCCAGAGAGAGCACAATGGCTGGGTACAAAATAGCAAAAACAAAAAAAACAAACAAAAAAAAAAGTAATAAAGCCTTGAAGGGTGCACGTGCTAGGACAGAACAAAGCCATAGCTCATCCAAACAAAAGGAGAACCTGGCGCTGTCACCTCCTACCAAAGTTTCACAATCTAGCCTACCTTACTAAGTACTGGGGAAGACAGGATGGATTTATGCATGAAGGATGTTAGAGAAAGTTATTTGCCAACCACTTTCAAATGGGTCACCTACCTAAATACTAATTAAACTCAGTGTTGCTTACCTTTAGTCATTCAATGAAAACCAATATTCAAACATGAAGTCATCAGTGTACAAAATTAAACTGATTTTTTTTTTCATCCTTAAAATCTACTTCAGTTGATCCATGTCTGGAGGAGGAATGGAACCAAGAGAAATCATGAATATCATAGTCAGATTCACAAACCAGCTTATGACATTGACTTCCTAGTTTCCTTCTTTAGGTGACTCACTTATTAGAAAGGAGATTTGTCAAACAAGTTCAACATAATATTTCAAATGACAACGCCCTCTGACGTCCAGCACAGCACTTAGACTAAAGAACTAAATGATCCAAAGAGTAACCTTGCAATACAATACAGACATATTGGACATGTGTGGGTAAATATAATGGTAAAATCCGAAGTAGCCACATAAGTTTAGATTGAGAAAGAAATTTCCCATTAAAGAATAATTTCGAAGATAGACAAGTATTATGAGTTGAATTGTGGGAGAAAATATGTAGCAAAGAAGTGAGCTGGAACATTCAAGAGAGAGAAAGAGAAACTATAATAAGATGAACCAATATATTTTCAAAAAACTTCCACTACTCTCACAGAGGTTTATCAAGAAAGTAAAGTTTAACTAAATTTATTTTCTATAAACAAAAAAATTAACCAAATACCAGAGCAAACAATGAATTTATTTGTTCTTTTTATTTGTGTCCATTATTCCGGTCACCAAAAAGGAAATAAGATCATCTCTATGGCTGCCACATTACCATTACAACCGGATATTACTACCTATTGAGGCAACTATTTATCAATGAGAAAGTCGGCATTTTCTGTCATTAACAACAGTTTTGTCCATCTGATCATCCTAGCATTTTGAAAAATTCTTGCTTTTTCTTTCTGTAGACAGACTCAGAAGTCCTGTTTAATGCGGAATTTTGATGAAGAAAACTTAGGTATCCTCGGCAGAGTAAAATTTGAAAAAAAAAAAAAAATGTTATTTTTCTAATCAATATTTAAATGTATAGAATTTTCAGTGGATATATTTGCAATCATTTCAAGAACAAAAAGTTCCATATGGATGCATCAGATAAAATACTTTAATAATGAGGATACGCAAAACATTAAATTCATATAAAGGATCAAAAACAGATTTCAGGATGGGATCATGTTAAGAATAGCAACAATTATCTTCAAATCAGTTTACTGTGACTCGCCTGAATCACTCGCCTACACACACCAGTGAATGCCGACACCTTCAATCACAGCAACTTTTGCAACCATTCAGGATGGCCCCTTTTTGGTCGTAGATCCTGTTATAGACAGACATATCAAACCTTGCTGCAATGGGAAGCAAGTAAATACTACCTACACTAGAATAAAAATCAAAAGGAATGTTTGTTTTTTTTTGTTGTTTTTTTTTATGTAACTAATATAGAAATAAAAATTCTAAGGATTGACCAAAAAGAACATCAGTCGAGTCATGGCTTTCCTAATGTGAAGCAATAAAAGATTCTTTGAGAAAAAAAAATGGTATATTTAAATCGTTTTTTTTTATATATATATATATATATATATATAAATTTTATTTTTTTAAAAAGATATTATCAGTTCAATTGTGTCATAGATTTATCGTTGAAATACCTCTAATTTCTATCAATTTTTAACAAATTTTAGGTAAAATTTATTGTTGGTTTTAAACTTCATTTCCGAAATTTTTAGAAAAAGGTATTCAATGGACGACATATCGAAAAATTGGGCAAAAAAATTGATTCCTTTATCCTCAACTCACTCGTTTTTTTTACAAGGAGGGGGGTCGCTTTTTTCGCAAGTTATTGTCTCCGTGTGATTGACTATGCTTAATAGCAACGCTCTCGATTTCCGGTTGCGCGATGGAGAGATCAGCTAAGACGTTAGGTTTTTTTTTTTGTTTTGTCCCCCCCCCTTCTTCGCAACAGGTACTGTTGCTTTGATCCCCCCCCCCCAGGTTTCTTAACTACACCTCCACACACCCGGGCAACGCCGGGGACCAACAATAAAATGAAATATAACTCATGGTTCAATACTTGTATCAGTAATATATCCATGAATAGTTGGTTGAGTAGTTGTCAGCGAAATGACATTCTGAAGTTGAAAAAAAAAATTTTTTTTCTAAAGCGAAGTGTTTGGGTATTTGGGTCAACAGAAGATCATGCTCAATCATAGTTTGAACCACGACCACTGTCTATGCAAGGTTATCGCTTTGTATACAGTCACTTGTTGATCCAATTATGCGATGGGTTCTTATACCCTTACCGCCTTAATAGATGTATATTTAGGGTGTTCACCTGTTTTGTTTGACCGGTTTCTGGTATCAGCCCATGTGACCTTTTCTAGGTCAGAAAAAAAAAAAAAAAAAAAAAAAAACTTGTGAAGCAAGACGAATGGTGTGAGGAGTAAATATTTTAATCTTTTTTACTATTTTATTTTTTATTTTGGGGTGAGGGAGATTTCTGGAAACTACATTAGTAAACAATCGGAGAGTATTTAATGGCAGGAAGTCAGAATATTGCTTATATGGGCTTAGGTTGATCGCTTTTTTTCTAAATTCCCTAAAGAAATTTACTTTAATTTCTGAAAGGGTCTTTATAATATGTTTTTAAATATTAACAATTATTGATTGAGATTGTCGGACTGACTCCCTCATCTTGGTTGTTATAGACAACGTTTCGGCCGTTTTGTTTGAGACTCCTAACAAACGGTTCCCCAGTTCGATACAAAACACCTGATGAAGGCCGGAGGGCAAAACGGGCGAAACGTTGTGTCTATAACAACCAAGATGAGGAAGTCAGTTCGACAATTTCAATCAATGAAAACACCTTATCTCAAAAATATAGACAATTACTATTAACAATTATTTCTATACATACAGACGTTAGAGTTTCATTAGGTATCCTCAAAACAATGTGAGAAACGGAGCGCATGTTCCCATGACGTCAGATTTGTGTTAACTATACGAACTATGGAAAAGCAGAAGCGACTTAATGATTTTTTAAAACCTTTGTTTATCTTCTTCAAACTGCAATTAACAATTAATCTTTGTTATAATTTTGTTAGGAGGTTTTAAGATTTATACAGTTTAATGATTAATAATATTATAAACATTTGTATATCAAATATAAAATACGGTTTTACTGAATGTTCTTTTAGTTACCTACGGGGTTCCATATTTTGTTCGGTAAAAAGAGATGAACTAAATATGAGGGGGGGGGGGCTACAAAATGCTTAATATTTGTGCAATATTTTCAAATCGGTTTTAATCTGGCGATAAAATAGCTGACAAGAGCCATGTTTATGTAAAAACTTAATATTTTAAAAAATTTAAGCAATTAAAAAACTGTTGTAACTGAACATTTTGAAATAATGGAATTTTAATCGTTTTAATCTTTTAAAAATTAGTGTTTACGAAGTTTCTTTTTTCTGGTAATTCAACTGTATATATTAATTCGAAAAACAAAAACAAAAAACGCTATAAAAACAAAACAAAACAAAAAACGCTATAAAAAAAACAAACAAAAAACGCTATAAAAAAAAACAAACAAAAAACGCTATAAAAAAAAACAAACAAAAAACGCTATAAAAAAAAAAAAAAAAAAACGCTATAAAAAAAAAACAAAAAACGCTATAAAAAAAACATTAAATTTATATTTTTTTTAATTGCAACTTCAAGGTAAATTTTTGTTCAATATGTGCATTTAAACTTTTAAAAAATAAATATTTGTTACTTATTTGAACTCTTAGGTTTCATAATAAATAGAAATTTCGATAGATTTAAATATATTTTGTTCGAATTTCGAAAAAATAAATTGGGGGGGGGGCGACACGCACTAAAAAATATTTCCTCTCATATCTTACGGAAACTGCATTTTATATGTAATTTCATTCTAAAATGGATAAGTATCGAAAATTTCACGAAAATCTGACCATTAGTTGATTTTTGCTAGATTTATTAAATACGGGTATGCTTTCACGTTCGGAATGTCAACTACATGGGAACGTCATTTTAAAGCGCCAATTTTGTAAACACGATTTTCGTCTCGCAATTTCATTATTTTCGTTCAATGAAAAATTTTTTTTTTTTTTTTTTTTTTTTTTAATTATTACTGGTTTATTTTGCCCTTTTAAATGGTACAAAAGTTATACTGATAATATTAATTTATAATAAAGTTATATCGTGTTACATATAGTGTGGGGTAATTCTGTGGTGAATTTTGGAGTCCCTAAGTTTATGCAACGATCGGTGATAATTACTGCTGTGGGCGGGAGAATAATAAAACTAAGTTATCTTCCCTCTTGAAGTATTTATCATACTAGATGGCAGTCCGGCGTTGTCTGATCGTACAATACACTTATGATATTTTAATTTATGCAGATTACGTATGAATTATAGAATTAATCCTCTATTGATTATTATACAAGTTAGAAAAGCATTTCATCCAAGGCATGAAAATTGTTAAACAAAATGTTTTTACTATAGGCTTTAAAAATAAAGGTACAAGATTCAATTTGAAATTTATCTTCAAAGTGCACTTCTATAAATTTTACAAAGTAAGATATAAAAATTTAATTTAAATTGAATCAAAAAATTACCTTGGATTTATTTTATGTAATGTACATTCTGTTGCACTTTCTAAAAAAAAAATCATTGAAAATTTTATATCTATATCATTAATTGCTAGATGAAAGATAATGTTTTTAAATTGCAACAAAATGTACATTACAAAAAATAAATCCAAGGTAATTTTTTTTATTCAATTTAAATTAAATTTTTATATCTTCGTAAAATTTATAAAAGTGCACTTTGAAGATAAATAAATTTCAAATTGAATCTTGTACCTTTATTTTTAAAGCATATAGTAAAAACATTTTAACAATTTTCATGCCTTGGATGAAATGCTTTTCTAACTTGTATCTTATCTTTTTAAGATTATATTTTAAAACTCCTCTCTATTTCAGTTTGTATTTCTCCTCACACCATAACTCATTTTTTGCAACTCCTTTGTAATACAGGTCTGAATAATGAGAAAATCTGAATTTTTTTTTAACAAACTTTAAAATAACTTTTTTTAGATTAAATTTTTTAAAACTTCTTTCAGAATAGAAAATCTTTAAAATTTAATAAGGAGCATATTTCATATAGGTTTAATTAAATATTCAGTACATAACGAGAAAAATAGAGATGAAAATTTCAAAAGGAGTGTATAACTGGTTATGGTCAATAGTAGTCCTCGCCAGTGAAAGTCTTTGTTATTATTATTCTATTATTATTATTTAAAACATTTTGTGTCCTGCTCTAATATTACGATGAATAATTTGTCAGGTGGACTAATTCATAAAAAAAAAAAAAAAAAATTAAAAATATGATAATGTCGTTCAACATGTGTGTTTATTTACAATATCCCGTCAGCTGATATTTGAGCTTCATGATAAATGTCCTGAAAAATTCACATCTAATTAATGTTTAGTTTTAAAATATGCAAACAAAGAAATGATTTGCAGCGATTTTAAATAGTGCTTTTATCGTAAATTGAACGCATAAGAAAAAATTAAAATGAAATGATGAGGTATACCCCGGACTTGAACAGGGGGATCATTCGATCTGTAGTTGAATGCTCTACCACTAAGCTATATAACCAGATTATAATAAATCTGGGTTTTTTTTAAGAAACGATTTACTGAAATTTTATTATCTTCCTTGCCAGTGTAACGTAAAATATTCCCCTGTAAATATTTTTTCGTTTTACCTATAAGAGAGAAGTTATTTTTAAGATCGGATTTTTTCGATTTTCGATACTTATCAAATGAATTTCTGTACAATACATATCTAAGAACACTGCCAGACATAAATTAGCTTTGTGTGAAGTTTGCAAAAGGTAGGCCCAGCTGTTTTGAAACCTATGACGCGCGCGCAAAGTGACTTTTAAGTAATGTTTATTTTCTCAATCGTTTTCTTCACGTTTCGTGAAGACTGTTAAACTTGCTATAATTTACTATTTAATGTTATTTTACTTTTTGGGGGATGAAAATATACTAAACAATGAAAAAAGAGGGAATGAAACAAATGTCATTACCAAGTGTAATGAAACAAATGTCATTACCAAGTGTAATGAAACAAATGTCATTACCAAGTGTAATGAAACAAATGTCATTACCAAGTGTAATGAAACAAATGTCATTACCAAGTGTAATGAAACAAATGTCATTACCAAGTGTAATGAAACAAATGTCATTACCAAGTGTAATGAAACAAATGTCATTACCAAGTGTAATGAAACAAATGTCATTACCAAGTGTAATGAAACAAATGTCATTACCAAGTGTAATGAAACAAATGTCATTACCAAGTGTAATGAAACAAATGTCATTACCAAGTGTAATGAAACAAATGTCATTACCAAGTGTAAGAAAACATAACATTCTCTCGACCTGCATAATTTGAAACTTTGAAACTAAATTTTCTTATTTCAAAATTTGTTTTGTTACTTTCACTTGATAGAATTCAACTAAACGTAGCAATCGTTTGATTTTGCGATTATCACTAATTTTCAGTTTTTATATACACAGACATGACAGAAAAGAATAGACATTAAGATAAATATTTTTCTTAAGATTAATATATGCTTATTAATATTTACAAATAAGAATAGTGCTGAAATAACTTAAAGCATCTCATTAAAATGGCATTCAACAACATTGAAATGGCATTCAACAACATTGAAATGGCATTCAACAACATTGAAATGGCATTCAACAACATTGAAATGGCATTCAACAACATTGAAATGGCATTCAACAACATTGAAATGGCATTCAACAACATTGAAATGGCATTCAACAACATTGAAATGGCATTCAACAACATTGAAATGGCATTCAACAACATTGAAATGGCATTCAACAACATTGAAATGGCATTCAACAACATTAAAATTGCATCCAACAACATTGAAACATGCAATGAACCAAAAGAGCATCAGAATTACCAGAATTTCTGCGAGGACAAATTATGGGTCAACATGAAAATAGTATTAGTCAACACAAAATAATAGGAAATCTTTCAATACCCTTTTTCTACTGTTAATAGAGTGATCGTACAATTCATAAGAGAAGATAAAGAGTGCAGAAAACCGCATCCAGGTCACCTCAGGACCTCTGAAAGAACCTTGCGTCTTGTGAAAAATATTGAAGAGGATCTTCAGTGCAAAGGCCTGGACATTGCAACACAAGCTGGTATCAGTCTCAGAACAGCTGTCAGGTATTTTCACAAGCTGGGCTACTATGATAGAGCTGCGAGAAGGAAACCTCTTCTTAGTTGTGTCAATATCAAGCGTAGAAAAGATTGGACTTGTGAGGTGGTAAGGAGACCTATGACTTCTTGAACCCATGTTATTTTCTCTGAAGAATCATGATTTGCATTATTTCCCGACAATGGAAGGGTTAGGGTTATGGGGGCTCCCTCAGCAAGAGTTTGACTTAAAAAGATTGCAGCAACACTGAAACATGGGGGTTTTTCGGTTATGGTATGGAGTGCAATTTGGGTGATAGTCGCTCAGATCTGGTGGAGTGCGAAGGAGACATCAATTCTCAAGTGGTAAAAATGAACCAATTTAACTTCCTATTTATGGAAGGTGGAGCTTCTTGACACTCTGCAAGGGCGACACACAACATTGTGCCAAAATGGGATTAATAAACTTCCATAGTCAAGTCAGTCCCCGGATCTGAACCCAATTGAAAACCTTTCAGGCATATTAGACAGGAACCTTCACAAAAATAAAAGCAAGCCATCTTCTAAGCCTGAACTTTTAGTATTACGTCAGACATGGCAAGAAATTCCTCAAGATGATATTCATCAACTGACCAATGCCATGATGGTTCTAACATTAACAATAGCAAAGGAAATGTCTAAATATTAGTTATTAAATTCGCAACCATTTATTTTGTTTTATAAATTCTATGTTTATTGGGCAGACCTAAATGAGAATCACCTCCTCTTGTAATTTTTATGGTATGTTTTAGTATGTTATAGTTTTCAAGGTTGGAAGTGTTTATCCCAAAAGCCGTTCTTAACATGGAGAGGTTGGGGGTGTTTATACTACGCTGGGTTAGTTTGTACCAACTGCATAATACCTGTTAACATTAAAGGGGCGGGGGGTGATTCTCGTACAGGTCTGCCGTTTATTGAAATAAATTGTTTCTATGAGTGTATATTCTTTTCTGTCATGTCTATATATATTCCAAGGAAGAAAAAAAAAAAAAGCTCTCCAACATTTTTTTCTGAGGAATACGTGTCTCTGAGGAGTTGTTTGATAAATTTTCACGATTCAACAAAACGTGTAAGACGTACTACATTAACATATGAATAAAATACTATGAGCGAAATAAATACATCCTCTGGTTTTGGAATGATAAATAACAATAAAAAGTACATGATCCCTGGCTTTGGTAAAGGCCATCTTGAATGACGATAGCATATTTGTGTAGAACCAAGAACCATGCCGACATCTATAATACAAATCTCACCTGTCTGTATGCATGTATGTATATCTGACTAAAATTTTTGACAGAGGCGATGGATTTTTGCAAGATCAGTATCATTTTGAAGCTCGCCGTTTCGAACAATAAATATAAAAAAATTGGCCAACAACAGTTCCTTCACCCTCAAAGTGAGCAGTTTTCTACAAGGAGGGGGTCAATTTTTTGCAAGTCATTGTATCAGTTTGATTGACTGCCTACTTTTAACGTTCCAAACTTCCGGCTGCATCATGGAGTAGCGGTAAAACGTCAGATTTTCTTTCATTTCCTTTTTCACCTTCATGTCAAAGGTTCGAGCCTGCCTGCCTGCCTACTACCACTTTTTTTTTTTGCTCAACACACCTCCAAACACCCGGCCCGGGCACCCAGGCTAGTTTAATTTGGGGATAAAAATTCTATATTAGTGAAGGAAGAAAATGAACAGATATATACAGTTATCTATATCAAAATGGAAATAAAACGAAACATTAAAAGAATAGAAAGGTTGCTACCTAAAACATAAGTTTTGTAAATGAAAAAAAAAAAAATCAGAGAAAAATGAAATTTTATTAACATTTTTATACAAGAGATAAATACAAAAATTTTCAATTAAGAAAATATTTACAGTATAAACATGTTTGGTAAAGAAAGTCGAGTCAATATTCACAAATCCAAACGTTCATAATGCGAATAATATACATATGTAAGCGATATATGTATGAGTATTTGGCAGCGTGGCATCGTGTATATATGTGCATAGGTTTACTTTGTTATTGTTAGTGCGTGTATAGAAATGCACGAGTTGATGAAGGCTGGAGAGTCATTAAGTTCTTTTCACTTCCGACTTTTAGTTGGAGAGGTTTTTTGAGAAGAGAAACTTGGAAACTTGTTCAAGGTTCGGCCAGCTTTGTCTAGCTGTAGACCGTTTGTTTTATAGGAATTTTCAACTACGTCAGTTTACCATTTTCACATAGACGTGTTAATTTTGTGGTTTGAAACGATTTTTATTGCCTGAAAATGCTTTGAGTTTACACGTTGCTGTGAAATATTTATTTTGTTCGAATTTCGGGGGGGGGGGGGGCATGCACTAAAAAAAAAAAAAAAAAATCCCCTCATTTTACGGAAACTGCATTGTATATGTAATTTAGTTTCAAGTATCGAAAATTTCACGAAAATCTGACAGTTCATTTTTGCGAGAGTTATTAAACACGGGTGTTTTCATGTACGAAATGCTTATTACATGGAAACGTTATTTTAAAGCGTCAAGTATGTATTTCGTCTCGCAATTTTATTTTCGTACGATAATTTTTTTTTTTTTTTTTTTTTTTTTAAATTATTTCTAGTTTATTTTCTTTTAATGGTACAAAAGTTATATTGATAATATTAACTTATAAAATTACATCGTGTTACATATGGGGTGGGGAGTAATTCTGTGGTCAATTTTGGAGGTGCCTAACGACAACGTACGTAATATTGTTTTTACTTAAAAAAAAAAAAAAAAAAAAAATGGTGTAGATTGCGTTGTTTTGTTTTTCGCCTCGTATCGTTGTCGTCTGGAAACAACGAAACAAGTCCTAGTGTATTTATACACCGCAAATGGATGGGAACATTTAATGCTAGTAAAACTAAGCTGCTCTCCTTTAACAATTATAAGACGCCTCTCCAACCCCCTATATCCATGACAAATAGCATCCTACCTGAGGATTCTACCTTCAAACTCTTCAGCCTAACATTTGCGGGCAATATGAACTGGAACAACTACATAGAGGACAAAGGTGGGTTCTCTCTATCGAGTCAGAAGACTACTCGCCAGCACTCCAGCCCCTGTCTCATCGCCGCAATGTTGCATGACTGTGCCTGTTTTACAAATATTTTAATGGAATGTGTTCTGATGAACTTGTTTCACTTGTACCCCCTCAACGTACATCTCCCTGACAAACCCGCTTAGCAATAAGATCTCATCCCTTCACCCTTCACTGTTCTCTCTAAATGCCAGAAAGCTTTCTATTCTAATAGTTTCTTCCCTGGAACAGCTAGACTTTGGAATTCCCTTCCTGTTGCCTGCTTCCCTGGCTGTACTGCAGAAGTTAACATGTAACAAACAAATATCTTGTTAATCTTTCCTAGACATGGCCCCAAATAGTAGCCCCTTACGTCCAAGTGGCGATATGCTTTGTAAGAGGTGAACACGAGTAAAAATAAAATGACATTTAAAGATCGATTATTATTTTTTTTTTTTTTTTTTTTGCTAAAACATGATTTCAAGTTAAAGTAAAAAATTTAAAAAAAAAAAAAAAATCAATGAAGAGGAATGAAATTTCATTCTGCAGTAAATACACTAAGTCTTATTTCGTTGTTTCCAGACGAAAACGAAACAGGGGGGGGGGGACAAAAACAAAACAACGCAATCCACACCTTCATGACATGTGCGTGTTACTGATAGTAACACGCACATGTCATGAAGGTGTCGTGTTAGTGACAAGTCATGCGTTTAAAAAAACGCAAATAAAATAAAATAAATAAAATAAACCCGTAATTCATTTTTTTTTTAAGAAGTTCAACTATTTTATTAACAAAAATTTAATCGTTCTTTTTACTTTTTTATTTTTATTTTTTTTTAAGTTATGTGCTAGGTGTATCAGTAATTTGGAGGAATTTTTGACACCGCTAACAGAAAACTGCGAATAAAATATTTTAAAAAAACTCGTAATTTCTCTTTTAGAGTGGGTTGTTTATTTTCTGTATGGAATATACTTCCAAAATAAACTATTAAAGTTGTTTTAAAAATAGAAATATTTTTTATTTTTTAAAAAAGTGTCTACAAAATTTTTAAAAAATGCCGGCGGGCCTTCATGCAGCCATTTTTTTTACGTAATGAAATCAATTGAATTTTACCAGTTAAATATTTTTCAATTTTTAAACTTTAAGAATCAATAAAAAAATTTCTATTGGTTCAATTTTTACGATATTTTCAGCGTCAATGTGAAATTTTATGCTCTTTCCAATAAACAAATTATAATATTTTAGGGAAAACGTTTTTTTTTTCAAATTCAACCCCTCCCCATTTTGAAATGTCTATTAAAATTTTAATAATTTATGTACCAAAGTTTTATATATTACAAATTGAAGATAAAAGATCAATAAAGAAAATATTCTAATTTAAAAAAAAAAGAAGTTTTTTGGAAATTTACCTGTAAAGTCCAAAGTGTAAAACCTTTTTTTAAAAACCACGTTGATTTTTTTTTTTTTTTTATGAAAGCGTCAAGTAAATACCAGACGCTGACGGCAAATTTTTCTATTTCATTCAATGTTTTCTTTTTTTAGATATTAAAAAAAAATATCAGTCGATAAAGAAGTATTAAGATATATCAATCAATAACTCGTGTATTTCATTAAGAGAATTAAAAAAAATCGGTGAACTGGATTTTTTGTTTTAGGGGAAAAACTTATAAGTGAATGTGCGTTTCTTTTTAACTAGGGAGGACGAAAAATACTAAGTTTGGTTAACACACGCAATAGAAAAGAGACATTATGTCCCTTTGACGAATCCATATTTGATAAATTTCATAGTAGCAGCAGTAGCCTTTAAGCTTGTGGCGCTAACCACGTCACGAAAATGTGATTTTCTACGACCCTCACTTTAAAAAATCCTTTTATTTAAAAAAAAAAAAAAAAAAACTACATGGAATTTAAAATATAAATACGGATAAATTCTTAATGAAGAATAGAACTACCCATTTAATAGTATTTTTTTTTTTTAGGAAAGTGATTTTTTTGCATATATATATATATATATATATATATTTATATATTTATATATTTATAAGCAAGTCAAAATATGTTGATTTTCTTTCTATATATATATTTTAAAGAAAACCGCTTTAAAAAAAAATATTACATAATTTGCTATTGAACCCGTTATTTTTTTTTTTTTAATTTGGTCTTTATTCCTTTAATTGAAAAAGAAAATTAGGGTTTGAATTACATTTTTCAAGTTCGAAAGTTCGAGAAATTAAGTTTTCTTCTAGTTATATCAAATTCATTAATACAGACTTTAGGAGCTTTTTTCGTAATGTTCTTGCAAAAAATTATTTTTTCAATTATTACAATTTACGATTTATTTTTATAAAATTTACGATTTATTTTTATAAAAATAAAATAAATTCATGCATTTTTTTTTTTTTTACTACTTATAGTTTTCAGTAGTGGAAAAAAAATGTAAAGGTATTTTTTGTTAAAACAAAATACATTTCAACAATTCAAGTAAAAAACTGTTCATTATTTTCAGTGATCATTATGTTATAAATGCTAAAAATTTTCATTAAAATTGGTTAATTTCCTGATTTTCGGTGAATTTTTAAGTAAGTTATACATTTTGAGCATCGGCATTCATTTTGCACATAGCTACTGTTAGAAAACCACCCAATAAATATCACGGGGACATTTATTGGCAATGTCATTAAATAGTGTTTGTGGGTGATACGAGAAAATAAGTGTGCAGGTATTTAAAATATTTCTTATCTTAAACATTATTATATGAGGAGTCATTTCATGTAAAGTTTATTTTACCCATCAAAACTCGAGAAATGCACGATTAGAATGTGTAAACATTGCATAAAAATATTCAAGATGGCTGCTACCCACAATTTCATAGAGCAAGTAGCAGTCTTGACCTTGCGATCAAAAACTAAGATCGAGTGAAACGGAACGAATCGATGCAAAACTGGCAAGTCGGAAAATGACAATAGAAACAACTGTCAATATTTCTATAAGAAAAAAAAAAAATTAAAAGAAAAATAATTTGATAATTTATTTTTACTTATGTAGAATAAATGCAAGAAAAAAAGATAAAAAAATTTAAACCACTTTTAAATGATTAATTTTTTTTAATAATTTAAAATGACAAATTTAAACTTTAATTTAAAATAAATGCATAAAAAAGCATGTTATTTAAATTAAAAAATTAAAAATAAAGTTGTTTAAATTATTTATCAGTCTAAATTATAAAAAATAATTTAAAATAAAAAAATTGTTTAAAAGTTTGAATTATTTTTCGTGTGTTTTTTTAAAAGGCATTTATTCTACATAAGTAAAAATTAAAGTTGTCTAATTACTTTCCTTTTAATTTCTTTTTACTTATAGAAAAATCAATAACATTTGTTTCATCCTGTCATATTGTGGGGTTCTGTATAACATGAAGTGGTGTATAAACGATGTATACGTGTATCTTCTCGTGGTCAGATTGTAACTAGTTTTTTTTTTTTTTTTTTTTTTTTTTTTTTTTTACTTCAGTCGAAGTTCTCAGAAATCAAGGGACCCACAACCTGGGGCTAACACTTGAACTCTACAGGAGATACATCGATATTCGAATGTTCCATTTAAGTTCTTTATTTCTCAAACACCGAGTTAGTAAAGAAATTGAGAACATAATTTTCCTCTTCCCAATTAACCATTTTCATATATTGTATTATATCTTTTATTTTGGTCTCTTTCTTACTGGATTCCAGGACAAGAATTTATCTAATCTGGTGGAGTATCCAGCTTCGTGCTATTACTTGAGGTAACATCACTTGGAGAAGGTGCACCATTCCTCGTAAAAGCTAATGTGGGTTAGCCATAGTGAGGACATCTTATTTGGGCAGTGAATACTATGTGATTTTGAATATTTGGTCAGGGTTTACTTCTATGGAAAAAGTATCCTCATGCAAGGTTGTTGACAAACCCCTGTACAGATAGACCTTAGACACTCGAGGACAGTGTTTAGTAGGCATTTAAGTTCTAATATATGACGTGTGTGTATATACGTGTGTTCGTCTAATGTTGTGATCGTCTAATCTAGTTTTTCGATTGTTCGTGGTGTATAACACGACAGTGTTGATATATTAACAGATATAGTTTAACAACGGACATTTCCAACAAAAAGCGACGTAATAGTCTCTGGGAATTTACATCGGTCAATGGAGAAACATACCTGGTCCATCTTTGGTCTTTATTTGACAGATCCTCAGAAAAAGATGTAAATGAAGACTCCTACAACTCCAAGTCATGGTGTTATTTACAGCAGATTTGTTCCAGATGTTTGCCCCTATTGGAAAGCCGCAACGCTGGTCCTAAACTATCGTCATTTCTGATCCCCTCTGCTCGGAGCCATCACGATCTGAAGATCGTCTCTTTCTCCCTCTGACTCTTAACTAAAAATGTTAAGTGTCTTTTAAGCTCTCTCCTAAAGTCCACGTCATCTTAAGTGGCATTTACGTAAAACTAGATCAGACTGTAGAAGTCAAACCTACTTTTAAATTATTGTTTATGTTCTAACATTCTTTTCTATTAAAACATTTTAGCATAAATAATTTTATCTGCAAATATTTATTTCATTACGATAACATTTTATTTTTATAAATTTAACAACCATAATTATCGACCAGCACATATTTCAGCATTGCCCGGCCAATATCTAACAATTATTTTCCGACTTGTCAGGTTTGCCTCAGTTCATTCCGCTTCACTTGATCTTGGTTTATAATCAAAGTCAAGGCTGCTACTTGCTCTAAGAAATTGAGGGTAGCAGCCATCTTGAATATTTTTCATGCACTGTTTATACATTTTAATCGTGCATTTCTCGAGTTTGGGAGGGGGAAAAAAAATTAACCTTTTATTCAAAATGACTTGTGTATTAATTAAATATTTTTAATGTCTACGGAGACTTATTTTGTATATTTTTAAGTCATTGTTGAGATTTCAATAACATGGAATACCATGCGGCCATTTTTCTTGTGCTCATTTAACGCTCGACACTACTTGTTTTTCAAACCAAATAAACATTTTACATTAAATAAAAACACTAAAACTTATCCAGCTAGGTAGAAAAGTAATTTATCTTTAATAACTTATTTGCTATATATCTGTTTTTCGACCACTTTTTCGAATCTCTGGATTGTAAAGTTTTAAAAGATACTGTAAATAATATTTACAAAATATAGATGCTGGGCAAAGTATATATCTTGTTCGATCAAAGGGTGTAACGTGTGCTTACGTTATAAACCTTACACTGTAAACAAATGGCTAAACAAAAATGGTTACTTGGCTCAGAATCGATATTTATGGCAACTTCAAAAGCTTATAACTTCTATTAAATATTGTTGTGCTTATCCAGATTTTAACAATTTAAAAAAAAAAAAAAAAAAATTATGATTCCAATTTAGAATGACATTTTCGTTCCAAATTTTTACTGTATTTTTTTTTTTACTAAAAAAGGGTTAAATTCTGGACATGCACCAATATTTTTTAAACAAATACATAAAAAATTAGTTAAAACTAAAATAGTATTTGACTAATTTCTAAGTAAATTTTTACCTGGTTTCTATCTTAACATTTTTCTTTAAAATGACAAATAGGTTTTCGGGTAAGCTGAAAACGAATATCACATGTAAATTTTCCACAAATAAATAGTTTTCCGGATATTAAGCAATGTCATTTATATTATTGCTGGTGGCCATTTTTTTTTTTTTTTTTTTTTTTTTTTTTTTTACTTATTTGAACTCTTATATTTCATAATAAATAGAAATTTCGATAGATTTAAATATATTTTGTTCGAATTTCGAAAAAATAAATATGGGGGGAGGATACACACTAAAAAATATTTCCCCTCCCCTCGTATATTTTACGAAAACTGCATTTTATATGTAATTTTATTCTAAAATGGATAAGTATCGAAAATTTCACGAAAATCTGACCATCAGTTGATTTTTGCTAGATTTATTAAACACGGGTATGCTTTCACGTTCGGAATGTCTACTACATGGGGACAAACGCCAATGATGTAAACACGATTTTCGTCTCGAAATTTCGTTATTTTCGTTCGATGACAAAAATTTTTTTTAATTATTACTGGTTTATTTTGCCCTTCTTTTAAATGGTACAAAAGTTATACTGATAATATTAATTTATAATAAAGTTACATCGTGTTACATATAGGGTGGGGGTGGGGTAATTCTGTGGTGACTTTTGGCAGTCCCTAACTATAATCTCCAGCCAAAAAATAATATCCATCCAAAAGAAAAAAATTTTTTAAAAATCATAAAATAATTTGTAAAGCGCAAAGTTCAAGCCAAAATAAACAAAAACCAGGCCACACACGTAAAAGTTCTTTACTTGTAAAAAATAATTGCTCTGCTCCTTAAGTCAAACTGCGTACAACATCGGAGCCGATGCGTATTTCGCTAGAGGGGTGCTAGCAGTGTCAGAAATTTCGTGAAAATAGTGAATAATTCCACCCCATCTTTCCAAGCTTATAACTCCTCGAAAAATGTAATTCAAGCCCTAATTTTTTTTTTCAATTAAAGGAGTAAGGACCAAGGTTTTATTTAAAAAAAAACAAAACAAAACAATGTGTTTTTTTTTTTTAAAAAAGGTTTTAAACTTCGGACTTTACAGGTAAATTTCTAAAAAACTGATTTTTTTTTTTTGTTTTAAATTTGAATATATTATTTATTGACCTTTTCTCTTCAATTTGTGATATATAAACCTATTAAACATAAATTAATTATTTACTTTTTAATAGACATTTCAAAATGAGAGGCGTAAATTATTCGACCCCCTATCTTTCTAAGCTTATAACTCCTCGAAAAATGTAATTCAAGCCCTAATTTTTTTTTCAATTAAAGGAGCAAGGACCAAGGTTTCATTAAAAAAAAAAAAAAAAGACAAAAAGAAAAAATGTGTTCTTATAAAATAAGGTTTTAAACTTCGGACTTTACAGGTAAATTTCTAAAAAACTGATTTTTTTTTTTTGTTTTAAATTTGAATATATTATTTATTGACCTTTTCTCTTCAATTTGTGATATATAAACCTATTAAACATAAATTAATTATTTACTTTTTAATAGACATTTCAAAATGGGGGGGGCGTGAAAATGGGGGGGCGTGAAAATGGGGGGGGGGCGTGAATTTAAAAAAAACGTTTGTCTAAAATATTATATTCGGTTTATTGGAAAGAACATAAAATTTCACATTGACCCTGAAAATATCGTAAAAATAGAATCAATAGAAAAATTTTGATAGATTTTTAAAATTTAAAAATTTAAAAATATTGAGTTTAAAAATTTAAAAATATTGAGTTCGGAAAATTCATTACTGTTTTAAAAAAAAAATAAAAATATTTTTATTACTTTTAAAACAACTGTAATAGTTTATTTTGGAAGTATAATCCATAAAGAAAATAAATAACCCACTTTTAACAGAGAAATTACGAGATTTTTATATTGTATTCGCAGTTTCGTGTTAGGGGTGTCAAAAATTCCTACAAAAATTCTGATACTGCTACCCTGAGGGGTGCTTGCTACCCCTCTAGCGAAATACGCATCGGCTCCGCCAGGTAGGTACTCACGCAGATTACGGGATGTGCTGACTGCTGAACATGAGAGGCTGAGAATTTAGCAAAGAAGCAAACAAACGGAGAAAAAAAAAAAAAAAGTAAAAAATTCAAACTATTTTGTACTTTTACCTAACAATTCAATAAGATATCGTAAAAATTATATTTTAAAAAATAGGACGGTCCGTAATCTGCATAAATACCGAAAACCATTCCTAACATGGGGAGGAGGAGCTTCGTAAACGCTTCTGCTGCCGCGGACGGAACTCTCCTAAAATAAAAATAATTTCGGGTTTGTATTACTGTACACAGATTCGAAAAAGTTGTCAAAAAACAAATATATAACAAATAAATGTTATCAAAGGCAAGATAAGTTACTTTTCTACCAAACTGGATATATTTTTCGTGTTTTTATTCAATGTAACATTTATTCAGCTCGAAAAACATACAGTGTTTACCGATGTATTGGAAAATTCAAGATGGCGTCTGATTCTCTCTTTAACACGGTAAGTTTGGAAAAAGGTGTTATAAATAAAAAACTATACAAAATACTATTAAAAACCCGCCGAATATATGTCAACCTATGTCACGGTAACATATTGAGCGAGTTTTTAACAGTATTTTA
This sequence comes from Euprymna scolopes, assembly GCF_053919585.1. Classification (NCBI taxonomy): domain Eukaryota; kingdom Metazoa; phylum Mollusca; class Cephalopoda; order Sepiida; family Sepiolidae; genus Euprymna; species Euprymna scolopes. The sequence goes on from NC_136517.1 coordinate 52,557,985, forward strand.
TCTGGGTTTTTATTTATAACACCTTTTCCCAAACTTACCGTGTTAAAGAGAGAATCAGACGCCATCTTGAATTTTCCAATACATCGGTAAACACTGTTTTTCGAGCTGAATAAACATGTTACATTGAATAAAAACACAAAAAATATATCCAGTTTGGCAGAAAAGTAACTTATCTTGCCTTTGATAACATTTATTTGTTATATATTTCTTTGACAACTTTTTCGAATCTATGTGTACAATACAAACCCATAATTTCCTAAGAATGTTAAATTCACAAATACCAAAGATGTTTACCAGTCGCGGTCATTTTCTTACCATAAATTAAAGCAATTTTTTTAAAAGTTTGCCCGTAAAAACTAGTTTACTGTGTCAAAAACTTTACTTCCTGTGCATATAATTTAAAATGTTTTTAAATTGTGTGTGTATAGTATTATATTAGTTTAATGAAGACATTCAAAAATGAAAATATTGAAAAAAAAAAAAAATGAGGTACTAGTGCAGTCTGCAGTGCACTAGTGAGTGCAGTTACTGCAGAGTGCAGTGCACTTATTGATCCGTGTTGAAATAACAGAAAGCCATTAGGGGAGAGGGTGTTTTGTAACTTTTCTGTACTGTTAGAAACTCGCTCAATCTATGTTACCGTGACATAATCGGCGGGTTTTTAATAGTATTTTGTCTAGTTTTTTATTCATAAAATCTTTTCCCAAACTAACCGTGTTAAAGAGAGAGTCGGGCGGCCGGGCGCCATTTTAAATTTTTCAATACATCGGTAAACATTGTATGTTTTTCGAGCTGAATAAACATGTTACATTGAATAAAAACACAAAAAACATATTCAGTTTGGTAGAAAAGTAACTTATCTTACCTTTGATAACATTTATTTGTTATATATTTGTTTTTGGACAACTTTTTCGAATCTATGTGTACCACTGTACTGTACTGTACCTGTACAAACCACAGAGAAACTGTAAAAAAAGTGACAAAAAAAACTAAAATATTTATCTAGGTATTTTTTCTCCTCACGTTTCAAAATAATCTTGTCAAATTTGGCAAATTTAAAGCGGTAGTTATCACTGTTGGCGCCCCCCCCTCCTCGGTCGCGAAATAGGCAAGATGGCCGTGAGACGATTGATCTCATTAAAATGATTGAGAAAGAAAAAAAGAAAAAAGTGTTAATGCACTTACTGATCCGCGCTATTTTTTTTTTTAAATCGTATTCCCACGTTTAATTAAAGTTTTTTTTTTTATTCAATTGTAAGGTTAAAGTACAGAATAGGTACAAAACACCCTCCCCATGTTAAGAATGGCGTTTTAAATAACGTTATTTCAACACGGATCACTCTCTGCATGAGTACAAAAAAAAAATTGATCAAATTAAGTGAAATTTTTTTTATGAGAACTTAATTCCATAACGGGTACATGCAATACATATGGCCGCCAGCGATTAACACTTTGAATGTGTGAGAAAGAAAAAAATACAATTAAAACCAAGAAGTAACACGGTAGATATTTGATATTTTATCAGCGTTGGGAGAACTGACTTATCTTGAAGCGCTTAGCTCTGAACAATGTTGGCATTTTAAATAGCACGCGTTTCAAATTATAAGGCGAGCACACTAATTTGCACGGTGGACTAACTCGACTTGTCACTGCTAAAATCAAATTTGTCTTTAAGAAATGGAAATCTCTTTCGGAGTTAACCACTTCAAGATATCCAGTACCTGTATTGACCCGGTGTTTTTTTTCGGGTGAGAGAATTAGAGAAAAATAAGGTTTGTTTTGTGCTATCACACTCATTGTATTATATATAACACAAAATGACAAACTTTTTTAAGCTTAAATTTCGGAGAAGGTACAGAATAGTTAACAAAGCCCCCCCTCCCCCCAACGCTATCCATATTAATGGATTTCTAAAATTCCACGAGCAGGATAAGCATTTACATAAAATTAATATAGTCATGTTTGTTTACAGTTTAATTTTTTCATTATTTCATTAAAAAAGATTTAAAAAAAAACAAACAACAAAAACAAAGTGAATTAAAATAAATACGCATTTATCAAAGTTACGTATAAGCGAGAAATACAGACATGAGATTTTGTTTGTTTAAGTTTCATTAATAAACATTACACAAAAACGACTTTTGGAATCGGAAATTAATTTCTAGCCTGAATTAAAGTTTTAAAAAGCCACACACACAAAAAAAAAAAAAAAATGTCAAAAGCTTGTAGATCAAAGCACACAAAAAAAAAATGTCACCTTGTCAAAACGACAAAACAAAATACCTGAAAGTCTTTAAGAAAGAAAAAAAAATAAAACAATTCGAATCGAACGACTGAAAGAGGACAGGTTTTCGCCTTTTATTCTTTTTTTTAAATAAGTTATTTCGCGTTATATATATTCTTTAAATGCAAAGAAATGACGTTTATAATATATAAGAAACAAAATGTATCTCTTACCGATGACAATAATTAGTTTTTGTTGCGTATTTTATTTTCCTTTCGTAAATATCCGTCGAGAAGAACCAGATAGAGAGGCGGTTTCGACAACGTTTGGGGAAAGATTGTCTGTTTCAGAGTACGTTTTCGTCATTACTAAATTACAAAAACAAAAAAAAAAACGCACCTACATACAAAAGTTCTATTTGTTACGTTGGCTACGATTGGTTCGAAATTAGTGCCTATCTGAAAGCTGATTTCCCATTGGTCGTTTTCATGTTACTTAGAAACTTTCTATTTAGAGAACATAACAGACCACGTGGGAAAATTTAGCAGACAAACATTTATTTACGTGAGTGGTCGGGCGTTTTCATAACAATAGGTGTACATTTATTTTTTTTTTATTTATTAAGGGTGGGCGAATCTTCAGCCTAATTTGTTAAAATTTGTAAATTTTTAATCAACGAATATTACCAGGGATATGTTCATGTCATTATTCGGTGAACCAGAAGAACTGGCGACTCGAAGTCCACAGCAAACAGTACCAGATAAAAATATTGTTCTATTTTTTTTTTAAGAATGAAAGAAAGAAATCAATAAATATTTCATAAAGTAATATAATTTTATGGTGCTTTCGCACTTATGTTACCGTGTTATTTTTAAAATAGTATTTTCACATTTTACGATACCTTTTTTTAATTAAACTGTTGTGAAAGTACAAGATGGTTACAAAACACCTATGTTAAGAATAGCTTTCTAAATAACGTTATTATTTCAACACAGTAACATAAGTACCCATCAACTTTAAAACAGATTAAAAACTGAAACAATAACATTTTATTTATTTCATGAAAAAAATAATGGTACTTGTACAGTTTAATCAAGACATTTAAAAAAATGAAAATATCGAAAAAAAAAAGATTATATTGTACGTATCCGTTATGGAACGAAATTCTCCGAAAAAAATTTCACTTAATTTCGTCAAGTAGTTTTTTTTTTTTTTTTTTTTTACAACGAAAAAAAATTTCACGTAATTTCATCAGGTAGTTTTTTTTTTTTTTTTTTTTTTTACAACAAAAAACAATTTGTTATGATACCGAGCAAAAGGTTAAATTTTTAGGAAGAAAATCTAGTAATAAAGATGGGGAGGGGGGTGTCAGCGCTTTACATTGAGTTATCTCCCCGTGGCGTGTTCTTAAGATTTCATAATGTCTGCCTTCAACGCGCTCTCATAAAAACGTGTTTTCCCACTGTAAAAAAATTTTTTTTTTAAACTACTCGATCAAATTAAATGAAATTTTTTTTTCAGAGATCTTCAGTTCAAAACGGATACGTAGAATATAACCTTTTTCGATATTTTTATTTTTTTATGTCTTCATTAAACTATACAAGTACCAAAATAATTAAGTCTAGTGAAAAAAATATGCTACTCATGCCGAGAGTGATCCGTGCTGAAATAATAACGTTATTATTTAAAAAGCTATTCTTAACATGGGTAGGAGGGGAGAGTGTTTTGAACCTATTCTGTACTTTAACCTTACAATTGAATAAAAAAAAACATATAATAAAACTTTAATTAAACGTGGAAATACGATTTAAAAAATAGCGCGGATCACTTTCTGCATTAGCACCAAAAATATATATCTGACACGAGTCGCCTGTTCTTTTGATTCACTCTGATCAAATCTATTGTCGGAATAAGTGGATAGGGCATAATCACGATCGGCGTAAATAGAAGGCCGTTTCACTAAAGTTACGTGATCTGTCAACGTCACATAATAAAGTACAACGGCCACAGTACTGACTATTGTGAAAACTAATCATTTTCTGTTTCATTTCGCAAAGAAATTGTCGAGGGATTTATAAAACTGGTAAAAAAAAATTACTATATTTTCCAAAAGATAAACTGGTACAAAAATTACTATATTTTCCAAAAGATAAAAAAATTTATTTTATATGTGGAGAGGCGCAATTAAAAGAGAGTATTTTTGCAGGGAAAATCCTGTGAAGTTTTATATTAGTTAAAAATGTATTTAATTACTAATTGTAGTTATAAAATATTGTTTAAATGAGATTTCTTTTTTACAGTCCTGTTTCTGGATAACACAGCAATCATTATGTTGAATTATTTTTTTTCTAACTGTATATATTCTTATAAGGATCTAAAACGGTGAAATATTTTTTGGCTTTTTAGCATACAAATAATTTTTACACGAGATATTTTTCAGTCTGTTCTCTTAATAATGAATCATTTATTTTCTATTTTTGAGAAAAGGTTGATTTATTGTAAATCGCCACTGGCGCCTCTACCAAGTAATGCAAACTGAAGTGCTCAGAATATTTTTGCACACCTCCCTACTTTCTTCTGATATGCTGTACACCTCCCTACTTTCTTCTGATATGCTGACTTTGCAATTCCCAGCCATCCAGCCTTGTGTTGCATCTTCTTGCAGTAAGAAAGCAAATAAATATCGCCGACAATTATTTGGACGATCTCGGGACTGACCTGATCCTCCACATCCAGATTCTCCTTTATCAGAGCGATGTATGGTTGAGCTCAGTCTTCTTAGGAAGTGTACGCTTTCAGGTATTACCTCTTTTATTTTTTTATATTTTTTTCAGAAGATGGGGAATATCGCTGATCTTTTGAGATACTACTATTGATGAATGCTGACATCTGTTCACAGGTATTTTTTTTATCAGCCAGAGTTTTCCCCCACTTTCCGGCCTTGCGGCTGTGTGAAGCCAGTAAATAAGTATTGTTTTTCTTGGTTTTTAGATGGAGGACATTTTCCAAAGCATTACCTCCTTATTCAAAGGGTTATTGCCGATCGGCTGAGATACCTCTTCTAAAGAATGCTGACCAGTCCATTCTCGGCTATTTTTGTAAGTGTCCCATTGAAGGAGTTTGATTTTTCTTTTTTCTTTTTGTATGTTAAAGTGAAGTCATGTCTAACCATGCTGTAGTGAAAAGTACCATTCAACATGACGTTAGTGTAAAGTGAAAAATCTAGATCTTCAAAAGAGAAGGAAAAAAAATTTTGCTGTGATCGATCCAGGCGGCATTTCACTAGTAGGTCATTCCTCGAAGAATAGAACCATATCCCACTCTGATATTGTGGCAACTCACAATGCAATTCCAATGAATATTAAAAAGCAAATGGTTCTAATGCTTCATTGGACTTCGCTTTCTTTCTCAATCCCAAGGAAGTTTTCACAGGAATGTGTGAACTCAGAGTACTTTCAATCAATGAAAATCGTTTCAAACCCCAAGAAATAACAAGTCCATGTGAAAATAATAAGCCAATGCGAACTTAGAAAATCTTATACAACTTAGTCAACAAACTGAGTTTTTCCAGAATTCTCAAGCCATGCAATACTGAAGTTTCTCAATAAGATATATTCAACACCTTACCTTCCATCATAGCTTTTTGACTGATGGGGGGGGGGGACAAGTCACACAGGAAGAGATCCAATGAATCCCATACCAGCCTCTTTCATTACGCACACACATTCCTACACACGAGCAAGAGTCATTTGCATGAACTAACAAGAACATGGTAAACAACACATATACATATACACAATGCTATGTTGCGAAACACTCATATGCATATATTACTTATATACAGGGTAGAACGATAGAATTGTCCCCCTAGAAAAGACGATGATGATTCCATTTCCGTTTGATGAAAACCTGTTTTCTTTTTCTTTTTTTTTTTTTTGCTGCAGATCATCTACTAGTTAAACAGTTGTGTAGAAATCCCAAGAACGATAGGAGTCTTCTATCATGTCTGAAAGTGACAAAATGTTCGACGAGCAAGATCAGAGATGTGCCTCTGTACAACTCATGGTCTCTACTGATCCAAGTTATAACAACAGGACCATTGCTAGCACCCTCAAAATGCAAATGCGGTCGGTTTAACACTTGAGGGCACAGCTCAATGCATCGGACGACCCACGGTTATGGTTTTTGGTGTGGTTTCAAGTGAGGGCCACATCATGCCACCTCACATCTTCAAAGTCATTTTAAAAGTCAACACCAAAGTGTATCTAAATGTGCTGAACAGTGTGCTGGTCTCCTGGTGCAATCAAGTGGCCACTGACAGAACCTGGGTGTGGCAGCAGGACTCTGTGCTAGCCCACAAGTCCAAAGAACCCCAGGATTGGCTTCACAAGGAGTGCTACAACGTTGTACCCTTCTCTCACTGGCCCCTCCCTTCTTTCCCGACCTGAACCCGCTGGACTACTTCGTTTGGTCATACATTGAGAACATCACCAACATGACGTCCCGCAATACCAAACCCAGCCTGATAACCATCATCCACTGTGTATTCCCTGAGCTTCTGCTGGCATTTGTGGAAAAGGCATGCTTCCAATACCAGACTTATATCGGGGCGATGATTGAGGCTGAAGGTGGATACATTGAATATATGTCAGCTCTACTACATAATCAAGTTACTTGAATTGATTTTTTCAATAAAAGTTTTAAAATAAAGCTGTAGTGTTATTTTCTTTAGGGCAACAATTTTATTCTTCCACCCTGTGCACATATATTCACACTACGAACATTTCGACTTGTGACTACTAACTAAACTTTTTTTCATCAAACACGTGTTTGCATGAATGACTGAAAGTGACTTTTATATACTTATATATATTGTGTATTTTTTATATACTAATATATATTGTGTATATTTTTATATACTTATATATATTGTGTATATTTTTATATACTTATATATACTGTGTATATTTTTATATACTTATATATATTGTGTATATTTTTATATACTTATATATATTGTGCATATTTTTATATACTTATATATATTGTGCATATTTTTATATACTTATATTGTGCATAAAAATGTTTTGTTATAGAATTTCGTTTTTCCTTATGTTTTTAGTTAAGACTTTCTAACTGGTGAACTTTTAATTCTGTCAATGTTTCATTTATTTCTATTTTCATATTCATATCAATTTATATATATTAGTGATGGGACGATTCCAAAATTTATCCAGACTCCAATACAATTACCGGGTTTGTATTACTGTACACATAGATTCGAAAAAGTTGTCAAAAAACAAATATATAACAAATAAATGTTATCAAAGGCAAGATAAGTTACTTTTCTACCAAACTGGATATATTTTGTGTGTTTTTATTCAATGTAACATGTTTATTCAGCTCAAAAACCATACAGTGTTTACCGATGTATTGGAACATTCAAGATGGCGTCTTATTCTCTCTTTAACACGGTAAGTGTGGGAAAAGATGTTATAAATAAAAAACCGGATAAAATACTGTTAAAAACTCGCTCAATATATGTTACCATGACATAGGTTGACATATATTCGGCGGGTTTTTAATAGTATTTTGTATAGTTTTTTTTATTTATAACACCTTTTTCCATACTTACCGTGTTAAAGAGAGAATAAGACGCCATCTTG